>NC_083591.1:3039236-3171736 GCF_027579695.1 Neoarius graeffei | reverse complement strand
ACACTGACGTTTTGGTCACATGACTCTTTTCTGATCACGCCGTACCGTTATCGTATGATTCATTTACTTTCATGTGTGAGGGTTTGACAACATGATTCATCAACGTGGACATGTGATTCCGTTTACATGTGATTTCTTGCACTTTTTTTTCGTAGAACACGTTGTTTCATGGTTTTCTGACAGGAATAATAACATATTGTTCACGTGTGTAATTCATGAGATGTGAGCATAGTATGTTACTCGAATGATGATGTGCGGAAAAACCTGGATGTGATTTTTCTGAGTGCTCGAGAAAGGAAGCAAAAAGGAAGAGTGAGATGTGATGTAACTTCCTGTTTCCTCTGAGTTAAGTGAAAGTTTCCTGTCAGACTGAAAGCTGAAGAAAGAGATTCGGGCCTCTCAGCGAAAGGCAATTACTACACGAGGCAACAAGCTGTGCGGGATTTGAATCCGACCCCAGACGCGCCTCTACACTTAATCAAAGTCGACCGTATCGATTCGGTTATATGAGCGGCTTTGGTGCACCCTTGTGCATTCATGCACCTTCGCTTTACTTCCAGCAGCTTAATCCGTGCAGGAAAAACTGGTGAGCGTAAACAGATTTGACATTGTGAAAGGGAGGACGGCCCGATGCTCCGTGAATAAGATTTGTTGCGCTGCTTTATTGAGTTGCAGCCCTTGTTTTCCCGGATTATCCATTGTTGGCGCTGGCTCCGGCACGAGGCAGACGATGTCATCTCGATCGATACCTCTGGCACATAATGAGCAGGACACCATTTAAAAAATGGATTGAACGATGAGAAAAGTGACTCGTGCAATCAGGCATCTGTAATGGTGTCATTCTGGATAGCAGAGATCATCAACCCTGTTTCTTCAGACCTCCAGATCCAGATAATGGAGTCGAGTCATTATCTAGAGTATCTTGAGAAGGTTCTGGATCACGTTATCACAAGGATCATTTGTGATAACGTTTGCTTTTACAGACTTGGTTGTGTGATCACGGCCTGTTGGCGCCATTGAATGCTGGATTCTGATTGGTCAGTTGATTAGATGTTGATTAGTTTTCCGTAAGAGCAGCTCAGTTATTACAGATTTACACAGCATTAATGATGTCATTGTTTCTATAGTAACCACTTATTGTACAGCTCACAGGGACTCGTATGATGTTAATACGGTGAAGTTTTCCGTCATGTTTATTTAACGTTTCACGGAGTCAGAGACGAAGTTTTCCGACATCTTCAGGACAGCGGAGCGTTGCTTGATTTTTGTGTTGCGGTTTCTCGGTAACATGAAAAGCTGAAACCTTTGGGAGAGAGGAAATGGAGAGGTTGAAGAGGAAACGACTGTTTCTAGCTGCTATGACATTCGTAAGAACAGGAACGGACCTGTTTAAAAAACTGCTGTTGTATAGGAGGAATAAAACACTTCAGGACATCGTTGGTAAAATAATCATAAAATAATCCATTTCCGTTATGACAGAGTTGCATAATAATACCAATATCATAAAACTTTTGCATTCGTTTTGAGTTCCATCTCTGTTCGAATGATGGATGAAACACATGATAAAAAATATATTGAGTTTTCATTTCATATCAGAAGCCTGGCATTTCATTAAATTAATTTTTCTTCTCCGACAGAAAGCTGGCATGCAAACGCACTCACTCTTTTCTGCTTTCTCATTTTTTTCCAGGGATTCAAAGAAAGATCAAAGGCACCGTCTACGATGCCAGAGTTGCTGATCCAAGCGTTTAGATCGTTCCCCATTCAGCACCACCTTCCTTATTAGATTATTCATCCGGGATCAAGCCCAAGCTCGAGGATCAATCAGAAACAGCCGAGCGATGAATCCCTTCTTCTGGCTGTTTGCACTGCTTTCCCTCCTCCCTCTGGTTTTGGCCACAAGGAGTCGGGGGATCGTTATCCGCCTGCAGCAGCCGGATGGACGAGTGCTGCACAGGTCCAAGCGTGACTGGATGTGGAGGCAGTTCTTCCTGTCGGAGGAATACACAGGAAGTAACTATCAGTACGTGGGAAAGGTGAGAGACAGTACCGTCGGTCCATCCTCCTTCATCCTCCATCCCTGTTTTCATCCCCATCACCCCCAGCCCGCCTATCCAACTGGAACTGACTTCCAAACAAGACCTCGAGGGGGAAAAAGTAAAGGAATGAAAAAAAACTCCTTTGAGGTTTATGTGGCATGACATAATATTTGAATATGTGCGCCTAGCAAGGCCGCTATCAAAGCAGGAAAAAATAAAGCCACGGAAATGTGAATTACACAGTCTCAGAGGCATGAATATTCAGAGAGAGAAGGAAAAGGGGTGAAGAAGGAAAAGAAAAAAAAAAGACGTGGGCTGCGGAGGTGAGGGTGGGCATCTGATACAGAGGGAGAATATTTTGTAGCAGGACCTGTGCTGGTTTTTCTGTTCTCATTTCTAGGACAAAGTGGCTCACAAGGGACCTGACAGGAATCGACAATTACGGGCTATTTCATTCTCTCTCTCACCGCTCTCTCTCTCTCTTTTTCCTTTTTTCATCCTCTGACTTCCTACCCATCTGCAGCGCCTGTGTGAAAGGAGGATTTGCAATTCATCAAGCCGCAATTCAGAGGCAATGCCAAATTTATGCCACATTAACCATGAAAGAGGAGCCAACACCAGCACTCATCAGCACGTTCTCTGTTCCTGACATGGCGTGATCACAATGTGTAATTTGCAACACTAAAAATATAATACACGTTTTTTTCTCCTGTTGCAACTGAACGCAACAGTTAGGAGAAAGCTTTTCATTCGGGTTCAAGAAGGATTTCGGGTCAACACTTGTCAAATTCGGGGGTTTTATTGTGCTGGAAAGGATTCGAGGGCTAATCTGAGCCATTGCTATGCTGTGTTTCAATGCCTTGCCTTCCCCATGAACGTCTCGTTTTGAAAAAAAGAAAAAAAACCCTCTCATTTTGTCTGTTTGAAGCTGATTAATTCAATACTCTATACTCTAAATTCATTCAAAAACACTAATCTTGTTAGCAAAGAATGAATGCTAAGAGTGCCGGTCATGTTAGCATATAACCCCGCTTTTGCTTGATTGAACTCCCACTTTGAGTTAATTAAAAGGCTAATAGGGTTAGCCTTAACTGTCAATTAGCGTTGTCCTTATTTGCTAGCGTCAGCAAACTTAGCATATTACATTTCAAACTCGTATATAAAGTGACTACAAAGCTCTTTTCAAGAACCTTCTGGTGCCGTCTCTAAAACAGCCGTCACAATGATATTTTAAAATCTTTCATGTCGTATTAGCTTTGTAGAGTTGTATCCTGGCGAATACTTTTTTTTAACACATTTTATTCCTCCTCTGTCCTGAAGCTAACTTAAATTTACAGAAAGTTTACAACTTTATTTCTGACTGTTCCAACGTCTATACACTGGAGACTGCTTCCATCAGTGTGAAACAAACATCTATTTACTTTCACCATCTGCTTTAATAGGAACATCTGGACACCTAATCAGCTGGGTTACCTAATCAACGCATCAAATCACACACATGCAAATCAAGAGCTTCAGTTAATGTTCATGATGTTCAAACATCAGAACGGGAAAAATTGTGATCTCACAGTGAAGTGTGACTTTCTTTCTTTCACTGTGGTATGGGTGTTGACTTGAGCCAGATTAGTATGAGGTTTGAGTTTTTCAGAAACTGCTGATCTCCTGGAGTTTTCACACACAACAGTCTCTAGAGTTTACACAGAAAGAATGGTGCAAAAAACAGAAAACATCACTGAGTGAGTGAGCGACAGTTCTGTGCACGGAAACAAACTCCTTGTTGATAAGAGAGGGTCAGAGATCAGAAAATGAACAGATTTGAGGTGGTTCGAGCTTCTTCTTCTTCTTCTTTTTGCCAGGAAGGATATAGTAATCACTCTTTATAACCGTGGTGAGCAGAAAAGCATCTCAGAACTACACAAACCTTGAGGTGGATGAGCTATAAGTGTAGAAAACCACATCAAGCTCCACTTCTGCCAGCCATGAACAGTAATCTGAGGCTATCATGAGCACAGAGTCACTCAAACTGGACAGATGATCAGGTTTGATGTTTCGTACATGCTGAGATGTTGAACATCTGGCGTACAAGTCCCGGTGAATGGGCTGTTACTATAGAAACAATAACATATGAGGAAAAATAGGGTACTAAATAGAGTCAGGGATGCATTTAAGCCAGATGTTATGCACGACTGTAAAGATACGGATATTTCAACATCTCATGTTACAACCAAAATCCTCTGAATAAATTACATCGAAGCCATCAATGATGGAAATTTTGTCTCTTACAGAAATTGGTTTGGATGAAACTGAACTGAAGTGGCTGCTCGATAAAAACAGCGACATTTTCAAATCAACTGGAACATGTTGTACTTCTGTTGAGAAGTTACAGGAGAGTTTTGGATCTGATGGGTGGAGTTTGAGTAAGACATAAGAGGCGTGTCTCAGTGACATGTGATTCTTCAACTTCAACTCATTTTCTTGGGTGACATCGAGCAGCTTTATCGTTTAGCGTCGTCACTTTGTGACATTTTGACGTGGTTAAGATATAAATTTTTATAATATTATTCAACTTTATGACCTTTATGATTAATTGTCTGAATGGAAAGCCTGAAGAATCAACTTAAACACATGCAGAACCCAACTCTGAATACACGTAATTTTCCCAAGGTAAACATTAATGCTAGACCGCCTTTCAGATTGTTCAAGTGTAGGTCATAAAAAGAATTTTCCCGACATCCAATTATTTTTGTTTAGTGATCAAAAGCTACTGAATTCAAATCACAGACTTCCAATTTTATTAGTTTTTTTTTTTAAATAGAACAATTAATGAGTTTATCTCCACATGGCCCTAAATTCTCCACTATTTTTTCCTGCTTCACCATGACCCAATTCAAGATACTACGTCAAGCATCACATCACGTGGCGGGCTTTCCCCGTTCACACAAGGCATTGTGGGATACAAATTTGAAACAGGAGAGAAAAATAGAGGACGTGAGTGTGCGAATGAAACGTGAAAGAGCGACTACAGTAATGGAAAGAAAGCGAGAAGAAAAGATGTTATGTTATATATGAAGGAAAGGAAACACAGGACCAAACTAATAAATATGGGCGCTCAGCGAGCACCTCGGTGTGATCAGCTGTTCGTTTAGCGACAGAATGATGGAACTGTCAGTGCACGCTCAAAGGGAAACCTGTAGATAGCAGTAATGTGACACTGTGGATGCCAGCTGCCGTAAAACCCTGTCCACAGAATGGCCCGTTTTGTTTTATTTTTATTTTTTTTTAGATATTACAGAAATAAACATATATCACAATGACCAAATTTCAGAGAGAACTAAATTTCACCATTTTATGAAATTGAAAGGCCATCTAGCTTTAATGTGGCTTTTGGACCCAAATCCCCAATGGTCAATACAAAAAAATCAGAAAAAAGGAAATTTTAAAAATGCCATTAAAAATGTGGCTCTGGAAGGAAGATATGGATCTTGATATCTTTTGCAAATGATTAGAAAATAAAGAACAACACAGGGAACGTGTGACATGTGATTCAGGATAGATTTCATTCCACTTCCCTGAAAACACAATCCATAAAACAAGCAGGTATAAAGCGAGTGCATGATCTCCCTCGAGGAAAAGTGAGATGTCTGGTCTTCCTGCTTGTTCTTTTTTCTTTTTTTTTGTGGGTTTTTTTTAATCAACCTCAGATCTTGCAGGAAGTCCAAAGTTTTACTTGTTTTCTTTGCACTGACAGTTGGAGGATTATAAATAAAATCCCATCTTCTCAACGTGATGTCATGCACTTTCCTAAAACTGGGCCAGAGATGTACGAATTGTGAGTTTGGTGGTAGTTTTTAGGTTGTTATGTATTCCGTGTTCTATTTCAGAATATCCCTGCCTTTTACTTTGCCAGGAAGATACAACCTTCCATTAAAGGCCTTCTATTTTATTTTATTTTATTTTATTTTATTTTTTTACTTTTCATGCTAATCATTTTAGAGGTCACCTTCAACTTAGGAAGCAGATACGTGATGTTCTTCACACGTTGTCAGGTGATTTATATCTCATTACAGCATGTCAGACATGTTTTAGCAATCAATATTAAAATTAATAAAAGTGCTTATTGCTTTCTTAATGCAAAAAAGAGGTCTGATTTTGATTTAAAAAACAAAAAAAAACACTTTCCTGTTCCTGTTAGTCCCAGTGAAGGAGGTATAGCCTTTTTGACAATCCCAGGGAAATTGGTTTGGCTTTTGTATCCATCGTACCCGGTGAAGGAGGCATGGCTTCTCTGTCAATTTCAGTCAAGGAGGCATGGCATATATGTCTATTATTCTCACTGAAGGAGGCATGGCCTCTGTTTTTGTCCATCCCAGTAAAGGAGGCGTGGCTTCTGACTCCTAAAGAGCAATGCTTTCTTTCAATAAAGTATAAACAATTGGTGTGGAATCACTGGATGCTAGAAGTGTATCATTCCGACATCAGATCATCCATATCATTGTTCGTATCATCACCAAATTAGATATGACGATTTTTAGAAGTCGGATTTCTACTCATGAGACCATTCTAGAATTTTTCAGATTTCTCCTCGATGTGCATATTGCATTAACGTTTTTTGGTCTGAGCGTCAGGAAATGTAGAAAGGAATGTTTCGAGCTGTATTTTTTGTATGTTTTTATGTTTCAGAAAACACACAGACAAATCTGTCAGCATGTAGAGAGGAACATTGCTGTAGCACAGCAGAGGTTTTGGCACCAATTGCGCTTTGGCAACTATTCACATCCAACACCCACAAGTAAAAATTTAATCATGCATCAGTGGAGAGAATTTGATGTTTTGTGGAAGGTCAATGAAATCCTTCAAGTGGAGAATCAGGTACACAGTGAGAATTTCATGTATAATATACTGCAGACAGTCAGCGAGCCACCGTCTTATACAAGTTAATATCGAGCTCTTCCTGTAGGGTGAAATACAGTAGACTTATTTATAGCGCATTAAATAAACATGACTCTGATGAGCTGTTTCGTCTCTAATCGTCAAGTCATGGTGCAAGAAAATACTGGAGATGCAAAATCCCCCCTGTGACAAGCAACAATGGTTCAGAGAGAGAAAGCAGGAGCTCAGTTCTATTACAAATAGTCATGCAGCTAAAGGATACCGAGAGAGAGGGAGAGAGAGAGAAAGGAGAAAAATTCCAAATCAAAATGGACTAAAAGCCTCATTAGTGTTTAATGGAATAAGTCCCAAAGGCGTGTGCTCTGAAAATTCTCTCTGTGGTGCTTATTAGCTGCTTTTGTCCCTGGAGAGCTTCCTTTCTGAAAGCTTTTGCTGATAAGCCACAATTCACGGCTGAGAGTCCATCAGTGGGATAAAAACCACAAGCAGAACATCAAATTAACATTTCCTTCACCAAAACACAAGGTAACTCCTGGTCATAAGTTCAAAACATTGTGAGAAGAAATGTGTTCAAGTGTGGGCATCAATCAATGTGAACCAGTGTCAGACTCAATAATATCCTGGGTGTGAGTCAGTGTGATCCAGTGTGGGCATCGTTGTGTCTCAGGGTGGGCATCAGTAAGATCCTGGGTGGGCATCAGTGTGTCCCAGGGTGAGCATCAATAAGATTCTGGGTGGGCATTATTGTGTTCATGGGTGGACAACAATACGATTCTGGGTGGGCATTATTGTGTCTCAGGGTGGGTAACAATAAGATCCTGGGTGGGCATTATTGTGTCCCAAGGTGGGCATCAATAAGATTATGGGTGGGCATTATTGTGGCCATGGGTGGGCAACAAATACGATTCTGGGTGGGCATTATTGTGGCCATGGGTGGGCATCAATAAGATTCTGGGTGGGCATCAGTGTGCCCCTCGGTGGATGTTATTGTGTTCCAGGGTGGGCATCAATAAGCTCATGGGTGGGCATCAGTGTGTCCCAGGGTGGGCATCAATAAATGTATAACATGTCTGTCTTTCTGTGTCCTTCCAGCTTCGCTCGGATAAGGATAGAGGAGACGGCACAGCGCGCTACGTCCTCTCCGGAGAAGGAGCGGGCACCATTTTCCGTATTGATGAAAAGTCAGGTGATCTACATGCCACTCAAAGACTCGACAGAGAAGAAAAATCATCCTACACCCTACAAGCACAGGCTTTCAACAAATACACTGGCCTCCCTCTGGAACCGGCCACCGAGTTCATCGTCAAGATTCATGACATCAACGACAACGAGCCCAAGTTCACGCAGGCTGTCTACAGTGCCAGCGTCCCCGAGATGTCTGACGTCGGTGAGGGAGCTAATATCGTATTCCACTTGTTTTCTTGTTTTCCTGCGGCACATTTAATGTCATGAGAGGAGATTGCTCTCAGATGTGATGCCTCTATGAATCTGTCGTCCGAGAACCTTTAAGGTCAAGGATGGCTCGGTGCCTTTGTTTTTTTTTTCAGACTTTTATTTTTTTCGACAAGTTGCTGGAGCATGAAGAATGTCAGTGAGTGCTGAATTGGGACTGAAGTGCGATGCGGGAGCAATTCTTTTTCCTCTCGGTAACCAGTTTTACTTCTCCTATGTGCACAGGGATGTATGTACCTATTTTGTTTCTGGAAATTGAGCCACAGTTGAGTGGTGATGCAACCAAAGCACGAAATAGAAAGGCTGTTACAGCTCTGCTGTGTCATATTTATATATAACAGCATGCCCATGAGCATTTATTTCTTAATGTAATGCCTCAGAAATTTCCAACCGTGCACTACTGGAGCAAAACGCAATGGAAATTAGTAGGATAATTAATGGGAACACTTCATCATGCCCTTAAATAATTAGTTCCAACTTCAGTGCTATAACTAATCAACCTGACTTTGCTAAACAACATTATAGCCAGTGGTTGAAGAGCTAATAGGTTCAAATGACAGGGGACTCAATACTCTGCCCTGTGGGATCGTTCTCGGGGAAAAAAATCCTCATACAAACCAGTTAGCTAGCTTGCCTACTAATGTAATCATTTAATTAAAGTCTAATCAGATCTAGCATAAATACATATTATAGAAATCCTACAAAATTATAAACTCAAATTTTCTACTTCATGAACGCCAGATGTCTTACTTGTAGTCTTTTGTTTACCATTTTTGAAAAACCCATTTCTTATATATCTAGATAATTATCATCTATAACAGGTGCACAGCAATTGGCCTTAACAGTAACTTGTTGATTTGACATCATCATTGCTGAATTCTGGATTGTGATTGGTCAGAAGATGTTGATTCATTGTCGATAACAGTAATGGAGCTGAAAAACGCAGGTTTATATTCAAGTGCTTGTTCGAATTCGTCATCGTTTCTGTAGTAACAGCTCATTCATAGTGCAGTGGATTTTCCACCGAAGTGGGTTTTTAAAATGTAATAGTTTTCTAAGATTTATTTATTTACTTACTTACACTACCGTTCAAAAGTTTGGGGTCACCCAGACAATGTTGTGTTTTCCATGAAAAGTCACACTTTTATTTACCACCATAAGTTGTAAAATGAATAGAAAATATAGTCGAGACATTTTTCTGGCCATTTTGAGCATTTAATCGACCCCACAAATGTGATGCTCCAGAAACTCAATCTGCTCAAAGGAAGGTCGGTTTTATAGCTTCTCTAAAGAGCTCAACTGTTTTCAGCTGTGCTAACATGATTGTACAAGGGTTTTCTAATCATCCATTAGCCTTCTGAGGCAATGAGCAAACACATTGTACCATTAGAACACTGGAGTGAGAGTTGCTGGAAATGGGCCTCTATACATCTATGGAGATATTGCACCAAAAACCAGACATTTGCAGCTAGAATAGTCATTTACCACATTAGCAATGTATAGAGTGGATTTCTGATTAGTTTAAAGTGATCTTCATTGAAAAGAACAGTGCTTTTCTTTCAAAAATAAGGACATTTCAAAGTGACCCCAAACTTTTGAACGGTAGTGTATGTCCATAAAAAAAGTAATCGTTTTCTGAAATGTTACTTTAAGTTTTCCGACCTCATCAGGACAGAAGAGTTTACACTTTGTAGTGTCTCAGGAACATGACAAGATGCATTTTTTTTTGGCTTTTGCAGCTGTTCCATAGCATTAAATTTAACTATAAGCATATTGTTGGCAAATTGATGTGGTATAAAAGGTATAAAACACTTTGGGGACACCCTGTTATAGAAAAAAAATATATAATAGTAATAATAATAATAATAATAATAATAATAATAATAGACTTGCAACAGTAGCTCTGATTTATCACAACACCGCATTGTTGATTATTGTTGATTAGTTTAACAGCATTTCTTGAAGCGTTTTAATCCTTTTTTATCACATCAATTTTCTAACAATTATTTTTTTTCATTGTTTATCAAAGAACAATTCCTCATACTTTTTATTAATTTATTTTTGCATAAATATTCCTATTGCGACTTGTATTATATCAGCTAAGAGTAATATAGTGATGTAATTACAGCTACGAGCACAAATATCACTCTTTATTAAAGAATCAGCAAACTTTATCGTGCATAACTTTATATCCAAGTTCAGTCGCTGCATTCATTTTTAATCCAAACAGACAGAATCTAGTGTAAGCACAGAACTGAGAAATTAAAGGTTTTGCTCAAAGCCCCTAAAGTGCCTTTCTGATAGTTCTGGGAATTGAACGTACGACCTTCTGGTCACTAGTGCAGAACTGAAGCACCTCCAGTCATCAGAGCGTGTTGATGCTAGAGCAGTCAGAGTGAAGGGGAGGGCAGACTGACGAAGTCAGAAGTGCTCCAGCTTCAGTGGGATTCTGCGAGAGAGACAGTAAAATAACTCCAACTGAGTACTTAAAAAAAGAGAGCGAGAGAGAGAGAGAGAGAGAGAGAGAGAATTGCTTTTGCATTGCATTTCCAAACTGTCCATGGTTATTTTTTACTTCCTAAAAGAGGAGATATTACATTAGCAGTGTGGCGCACTGCAGCAAAACTAATGCTAAACTGATAACTGCTGTACTGCGGATTTGCGTTTCTATTTCTGGCCTCGAAGCAGTAGGTGGGCGTGATGATACCCAAAACGAAGTTGTCATAGTGTGCAGAAACATTAAACTGCACCGTGGGTGGCCAATGACATGTAAGTGTATCCTACGGTCTCTATAAAAGAAAATAGCAGGGGAGTGAGATGTCAAATATTATCTTTAAATTAAATCCCAACTTCTTACATTACAAAACACTTTGAATGGTTTCGGGAGTAAATTTGATCTTGAACTACATTTTTCACTTCACTTAAGTATAGTCCTTCTGTTCAGGGAGTGTTTTCTGCGTCTTGATGCCTGTGTACTGACTTCTGAACATGGTGCTAATGACTCCCAAAGTTTCTATTACATCGTCGCTATTTTAGTTAGCTTTATAGCTCTGGATAAAAATGAAGTAAAGAGACAGTAAATTACATTAAATACCTCAGACTGATGGGGGCGTCAAATCTTTCTAACAAGGTAACGACCCAAATAAATAAGTTTAGCATTGCAGTCGAGGAGGTACTGAGGCATTCGAGTTTCCTTAACAATGTAAGATAAAATTAAACCTAGAGACGCTGTAGAAATGCAATACTGAATAAACATTCATAAATATAACTTATAAAACCTTTCACAGAAATCTTTAGCTTGCCAGCTAGCCAGGTGTAGTAGAAATGTATTAAAATATATATTTTGCAGGATGACTCAAAAGTTCTCAGAGAAATCCTGTCAGGTTAGCTCAGGATCGCTAGCTAGCTAGTGTTTAACTGTTTAGCCAACCAGTTAGCGATGCAAGAGATGAGTGAAAAGTTCCAAATATAACTAGCTAGCTGACTCATGATATGAGCAGAATATATGGTCTCGTCTCGTCTCGTCTTCTTCCGCTTATCCAGGACCGGGTCGCGGAGGCAGCAGTCTAAGCATGGAAGCCCAAACTTCCCTTTCCCCAGACACCTCGGCCAGCTCCTCGGGAAGAACACCGAGGCGTTCCCAGGCCAGCCGAGAGACATAGTCCCTCCAGCGTGTCCTGGGTCTTCCCCGGGGCCTCCTCCCGGGGGGACATGCCTGGAACACCTCCCCAGGGAGGCGTCCAGGAGGCATCCGAAAAAGATGCCCGAGCCACCTCAGCTGGTTCCTCTCGATGTGGAGGAGCAGCGGCTCTACTCCGAGCTCCTCCCGAGTGACTGTGCTTCTCACCCTATCTCTAAGGGAGCGCCCAGCCACCCTGCGAAGGAAACTCATTTCAGCCGCTTGTATCCGCGATCTTGTTCTTTCTGTCATTACCCAAAGCTCATGACCATAGGTGAGAGTCGGAACGTAGATCGACCGGTAAATTGAGAGCTTCGCCTTTTGGCTCAGCTCCTTCTTCACCACGACGGACCGGTAAAGCGACCGCATCACTGCGGAGGCTGCACCGATCCGCCTGTCGATCTCACGCTCCATCCTTCCCTCACTCGTGAACAAGATCCCGAGATACTTAAACTCCTCCACTTGAGGCAGGACTTCTCCACCAACCTGGAGAGGGCAAGCCACCCTTTTCCGGTCGAGAACCATGGCCTCGGACTTGGAGGTGCTGATTCTCATCCCAGCCGCTTCACACTCGACTGCAAACCGCCCCAGTGCATGCTGAAGGTCCTGGTTTGAAGAAGCCAACAGGACAACATCATCCGCAAAAAGCAGAGATGAAATCCTGTGGTTCCCAAACAGGATTCCTTCCGGCCCCTGGCTGCGCCTAGAAATTCTGTCCATAAAAATTATGAACAGAACCGGTGACAAAGGGCAGCCCTGACGGAGTCCAACATGCACTGGGAACAGGTCTGACTTACTGCCGGCAATGCGAACCAGACTCCTGCTCCGTTCGTACAGGGACCGGACAGCCCTTAGCAAAGAGCCCCGAACCCCATACTCCCGAAGCACCCCCCACAGAATACCACGGGGGACACGGTCGAATGCCTTCTCCAGATCCACAAAGCACATGTGGACTGGTTGGGCAAACTCCCATGAACCCTCGAGCACCCTATGAAGGGTATAGAGCTGGTCCAGTGTTCCGCGACCAGGACGAAAACCGCATTGTTCCTCCTGGATCCGAGGTTCGACTATCGGTCGAATTCTCCTCTCCAGTACCCTGGAGTAAACTTTCCCTGGGAGGCTGAGAAGTGTGATTCCCCTATAATTGGAGCACACTCTCCGGTCCCCTTTCTTAAAAAGAGGGACCACCACCCCAGTCTGCCACTCCAGAGGCACTGTCCCCGACCGCCACGCGATGTTGCAGAGGCGTGTCAACCAAGACAGCCCCACAACATCCAGAGACTTGAGATACTCAGGGCGGATCTCATCCACCCCCGGTGCCTTGCCACCGAGGAGCTTGCAAACCACCTCAGTGACTTCGGCTTGGGTAATGGACGAGTCCACCTCTGAGTCATCAGCCTCAGTCTCCTCAGTGGAAGACATGACGGTGGGATTGAGGAGATCCTCAAAGTATTCCTTCCACCGCCCGACAATGTCCCCAGTCGAGGTCAACAGCTCCCCACCCGCACTGTAAACAGTGTTGGCAGAGTACTGCTTCCCCCTCCTGAGGCGCCGGACGGTTTGCCAGAATTTCTTCGAGGCCGACCGATAGTCCTTCTCCATGGCCTCCCCGAACTCCTCCCAGTTCCGAGTTTTTGCCTCCGCAACTGCCCGAGCTGCAGCACGCCTGGCCTGCCGATACCCGTCGGCTGCCTCAGGAGTCCCGGAGGTCAACATGGCCCGATAGGACTCCTTCTTCAGCTTGACGGCATCCCTTACTTCCGGTGTCCACCACCGGGTTCGGGGATTGCCGCCACGACAGGCACCGGAGACCTTGCGGCCACAGCTCCGAACAGCTGCGTCCACAATGGAGGTAGAGAACATGGTCCACTCAGACTCAATGTCCCCCGCCTCCCTCGGAAGCTGGGAAAAGCTCTCCCGGAGGTGGGAGTTAAAGACCTCCCCAACAGAGTGCTCGGCCAGACGTTCCCAGCAGACCCTCACCATACGTTTGGGCCTGCCAGGTCTGTCCAGCTTCCTCCTCCGCCAGCGGATCCAACTCACCACCAGGTGGTGATCAGTTGACAACTCAGCCCCTCTCTTCACCCGAGTGTCCAAGACATAGGGTCGGAGATCAGATGACACGACTACAAAGTCGATCATCGACCTCCGACCTAAGGTGTCCTGGTGCCACGTGCACTTATGGACACCCCTATGCTCGAACATGGTGTTCGTTATGGACAAACTGTGACTAGCACAGAAGTCCAATAACAAAACACCACTCGGGTTCAGATCGGGGAGGCCGTTCCTCCCAACCACGCCCCTCCAGGTGTCACTGTCATCGCCCACGTGAGCATTGAAGTCCCCCAGTAGCACAATGGAGTCCCCAGTCTGAGCACCCCTCAGTACCTCTCCCAGGGACTCCAAGAAGGCCGGATACTCTATACTGCTATTTGGCCCGTAGGCACAAACAACAGCAAGAGCCCTCTCCCCAATCCGAAGGCGCAGAGAGGCGACCCTCTCGTTCACTGGGGTAAACTCCAACACATGGCGGCTGAGCTGGGGAGCTATAAGGAAGCCCACACCAGCCCGCCGCCGCTCACCATGGGCGACTCCAGAGAAGTGGAAAGTCCAGCCCCTCTCGAGGAGCTGGGTTCCAGAGCCCAAGCTGTGCGTGGAGGTGAGCCCGACTATCTCTAGCCGGTACCTCTCAACCTCCCGCACAAGCTCAGGCTCCTTCCCCCCCAGCGAAGTGACATTCCATGTCCCAACAGCCAGCCGCTGTGTCCGGGGGTCAGGTCGTCGAGGCCCCTGCCTTCGACTGCCACCCAATCCACACTGCACCAAACCCCTACTGCTACCTCTGTGGGTGGTGAACATATATGAATATATGGTACACTGTAAAACCCGATGAGGTCACTGAGCTCAAAAATTTTATTGAAACCGATTACGTAAAAATTTTTGAGGTAAGTAACTTAAATTTTTTAAGGTAAGATTTCTTAAAAATTACACTATAGTTACACTTAATTGTAATTTTTAAGAAATCTTACCTTAAAAAATTTAAGTTACTTACCTCAAAAATTTTTACATAATCAGTTTCAATAAAATTTTTGAGCTCAGTGACCTTATCGGGTTTTACAGTGTATGAAGTTAGTGATGCTAATCAAATTCATAAACATCAATGCACTCAAAAAAAATAAAACATTGGATTTACTTAACCGAGTTATGGCATCCGGTCCCACGAAACTGTGTTAATTTAGATGTATTGAATACAGTTATGTTTTGAATAACTCAACATAACTGTATTCAATACATCTAAATTAACACAGTTTCGTGGGACCGGTTGCCATAACTCGGTTAAGTAAATCCAATGTTTTTTTTTTTTTTTTGAGTGTGAATGTAGCTTAAAGTTCCTCAGTCCTGTCAGGTTAGCTCAGATTAGCCAGCTTGCTAGCTATGCAAGTGATTTATAAACATTTATAGTCCGAATGTAACTTGGAATTCCTCACAGAAATTCTTTTGAGGTGAAGCTAATAATGAATGTGAGAACTTTCTGAACGTTTATGTAGATAGTTTAAAATTCCTCACAGAAATCCTGCAAACTTCTTGCTAATTTAATTTAACTTTAGCGAATATCACCAGTTCACCTGAACGGCAAGACTTTGCAGTGAATGTATGGATTTATTTTGGGGATGTAGGACCATCCAATGAGGATGTGAAAGAAGAGTCAAAGCCACGCCCACATGCCTTTCAAACCACACCCACTCAGAGCTGAGCACGTTTCTGTATGAACACAGCGACGTGTCTTGTGTGATCTGTGCTCGTTGCGGTTGTAGCACGAACTGTGCCATTGTTAAAAATTAATGCTGAGCTTTTGAAGAGACTCTGTAATAAATGTATTATGGCGTGCTAATGCATGCAAATGTATGAACGGGTAAAACGAACAATGACCTTTCCTTTCTATAAGAAGCCAAGATGATTCCATTAGCATGTTTTATCACAAAGCCCACTTTACATCTCATTTCAATTCTGTCTTTATCATTGAGTTGTCACACAATCAGGAAGGAAGTTTTGTGGTGACAGAACTCGGGGAAACTCATGACTCTGATATGCAGCACATTGTACATATTCATGAGCTCTGCTGCTGCTGCTGCTGATGCCGATGTACTAGGACCATCCCAATCCTCAAGAACAGGAGTCATCTGTCCGAGGGTCTTTACCCTGAGATTAATCAGCAGATACTTTGCTCTAAGAGCTCATGTTCAGGGACATGGCTCTTACCTAAAGAACATAATGTTAGGACAAAGTCACTTGTTCACTAGGTCCGCAGGTCACAATCTAATTTCCTCCATCCATCATTTATTACTGGAGGCTGGCAGGAAGTCCAATTACAAAAAAAAAAAAAATCAGACAAGCTAACAGCTTTTTCCACCGTTATTATACCACAGTGCCACTGAATTTTGCATTCTGGAGTTTGACTGTAATGCAGCAGCAAATCACAGGTTTATAAGTGCTCGTTAAATCCGTGACGTAACAACCGTATTTCTGGGGCCAAACTTCACTTTTTCAAAATGTCGCAGTGCCGTGTCCCTTTTTGTTTGAATAGTTCTGAGTCAAAAAAAAAAACCTATACAGTTGCTATGAAGGAAAAAAGTGTACTCGTTTGTAGTACTTATAAACTGTAATATCTTCAAAAAGAACAAGAACAAAGGGGGCAAACTTTGGTGATCAGTGATTGGTCAGTGGGACCAGGGTTATCAGTGATTGGTCACAAGCAAATATCAGGCGTTACGCTGTGAGTCGAGTGAACCTGCTTTCTAAACTCGTACAGCAGCGGCTGCGATGTGAGCTGGAGAGCTGTATCGAGTTCACGAATGTCATTAATGTGTGCTGAAAAGGTCACGGGATTTGTTGCTGTGCTTTTTATTAAAATTAAAGTCACATAAGGGGTCTAGAAAACCAGCAAATCTTGCGACAAGGTCTCAAGGTTGGGAGTGCTCAAGGCGCATTTGGCCCCAGAAATGGCTATTGATGTCAGACTTAACAAGCAGATTTACAGTACATGCTCATTCTAATACGTTATCAATTCTATAGTAACAGCGCAATTACAGGGACTTATAGCTATACGGCCTTTCGGTTTCATAAAATCGGTGAAATTTAGTTGACTCTGAAATGTGGTGATTGTGATATCTGTTTATTTCTGTAATATCTCACAAAATATCAGGCCATTCTGTGGCTGGGAAGTTATTTAATTTGAGAGGATTAAAGCAAATAATGTGCATGAAATCACTTGCTTCGCGCAGTCAAGCAGACAGAGGAAGTCCGTGTGCGCATGTGCAGGTTTACACTACCGTTCAAAAGTTTGGGGTCACTTTGAAATGTCCTTATTTTTGAAAGAAAAGCACTGTTCTTTTCAATGAAGATCACTTTAAACTAATCAGAAATCCACTCTATACATTGCTAATGTGGTAAATGACTATTCTAGCTGCAAATGTCTGGTTTTTGGTGCAATATCTCCATAGGTGTATAGAGGCCCATTTCCAGCAACTCTCACTCCAGTGTTCTAATGGTACAATGTGTTTGCTCATTGCCTCAGAAGGCTAATGGATGATTAGAAAACCCTTGTACAATCATGTTAGCACAGCTGAAAACAGTTGAGCTCTTTAGAGAAGCTATAAAACTGACCTTCCTTTGAGCAGATTGAGTTTCTGGAGCATCACATTTGTGGGGTCGATTAAATGCTCAAAATGGCCAGAAAAATGTCTCGACTATATTTTCTATTCATTTTACAACTTATGGTGGTAAATAAAAGTGTGACTTTTCATGGAAAACACAAAATTGTCTGGGTGACCCAAAACTTTTGAACGGTAGTGTACCTTCTTCTTCTTCTTTTGGGTTTTACGGCAGCTGGCATCCACAGTGTTGCATTACTGCCATCTACAGGTTTACCTTTGAGCGTGCACTGACAGTTCCATCATTCTGTTGCTAAACGAACAGCTGATCACACCGAGGTGCTCGCTGAGCGCCCATATTACCATATTAGTTTGGTCCTGCGTTTCTTTTCCTCCATATATAACATAATATCTTTTCTTCTTGCTTTCTTTCCGTTACTGTAGTCGGTCTTTCACGTTTCATTCGCACACTCACGTCCTCCATTTTTCTCTCCTGTTTCAAATTTGTATCCCACAATGCCTTGTGTGAATGGGGAAAGCCCACCATGTGATGCATGACAGAGTATCTTGAATTGGGTCATGGTGAAGCAGCAAAAAATAGCGGAGAATTTAGGGCAATGGCTAAATTCATTAATTGTTCTATTTAACCCTTTGGTGCAAAACACGGGTCAAAAGTGACCCGGCTGAGTTTTTATCTTCTATATCTTTGCAATAAATTAATCCCATCATTCAGTATTCAAGGTATTCCTCAATTAACTTGTTTTTGATCATCATACATCCTTATTTTATTTTTTCCTTTCTTACTTTTTGAATAAAAACCCTTTTTGTATCACTACCCTTCTAATGCACAACATGGGTCAAAAACGACCTGCATTCATTTTCCAGGTTATTTCATGTACGGCTGAGTGTTTCTATGCTATACTTTTGAAATAAATTCATTTTGTCATTTACTTTTCCAAATATGCAGTAAATATCTTGTTTTTGTTTAGCAGAAATCATCATTTTTATTTTTCCTTTCTTAAGTTATGAACAAGCACAGCTTTTGTAATTCTACATCAAGTTTACACACATGGGTCAGAACCGACCCGCATGCATTTACTCCAGCGTTTGGTGGGAACTGTGAATTGTGCTTGTGTCAGACATTTCACAGCTCAGCACAGCGCCCTTTGCCCATCTAATACATGGAAGCAGGGGCGCCGCCAGAAATTTTGGGCCCCATGAAAGATTAGAATTTTGGGCCCCCCAACTTTGCCCACCCTCGTCACAATTGCACTATTGTCATTATTTGACTTTTGATAGCCCATGGACCTTGAGTTTGTGACTTTATTACATTTTATGCATTAACCAATGGTTGAAACCAATGGTTTAGAACGTGTGAACATTCCACACACGTAACCATGTCAAACACTTGACTGGTGTCTGTTATTAGTGTAACGGGTTTATTTTTTTCCACTTGCCATTGTGTGTAGTGGTGGGGAATTTCTGCGCTGGCATTTTAAGAGCGCAGGTAGTTATGGGAACGAGGCGCTGGCCTCTTTCAGTTCGGTTTGGAAATGTAAGCGCCAATGCCACTGGACGTTTGCAGCCCGTCCTCAGCAGTGTATTTGTGTTTCATTTCTTCAGAATAAAAAGACTGGTGAACAACACAACGCAACGTCTGTTACATTAGCAACACTTTAATCTAGCAAACTGTATATGGCGCTCGCTCATTAAAAACTTCAATCCTAAAGCATTTATGGGTTGTATTGCTGCTTACCTCCTTCTCCAAAGGGGGGTTCAGTGGTTTGGTAGGGCGGAGGTCCCCCTGAGGCTGAATCTGTGCATATTTAGGGCATCCCATTAGTTATGAAACCGGTTATTAGCACTAGTTATTAGCACCAGCATAACGTAATATTTCATCTTGTTTATCACACAAGTCAGTTCAGTTATTAAAATGGAAAAAATGTCACTGTACAAACTGTAAAAGTGTTCTCTTGATAGGCTAATCCAACCACGTTCATACTGTTCATTTACCATTCGCTAATATTTTGAACACACATGTGAGCGATAGCTACCTTTCTTTGGGAAAAACTGAGTGACCAGTTGCCTGCCTCTCTGGTCCCTCTCAGCTTTCAGCTGCCTTTCTTTACGTTTTTGACAGCCACTCTTCATATTTAGCAATCATAGACTGTACGCACTCCACTGCTGACTGGCTGGCTGCTGCACTGCGACACAGCAGCAAGTAGCGTTGCACTGATCAGCACACAGATTTAACGCATCGCGCTTCTACCAGAACTGGACCGTACCATTTCGCAAAAGGGGGAGGGTTAAATGACAATATGTTGAAGAACTCAAGAAATAGACAACCTTGTTCAATTAGCTCATTTACCAGATGGAATATTGCATTGTTGTTATTTCAAAAGTCTTATTAAAATCGTCAAAAGCATATTATCAGCCCCTTAAAGAGCCCCATGGCAGTGCTGGGCCCCTAGAATTGTTCTAACCTTTCCCCCCCGGCGGCGCCCATGCATGGAAGTAATGTTTTTCAATTGTTCTAACATTACCTTAGAAAAAAATTGATGATGTTTAGGTTCCCTTGAGAGTGAGTAGATTACTTGTCAGAAAGTTACAAGTAATTACTATTAGCTACCGAGCTGTTGACATATTCTACTTTAGTTAGCTAATTTTATTGTCGTTGGCTTAGCGAACTACATAGTTAATAAATAAATAACTGGCCCCATTCACTGCTAAAGTAATTACTTGAAACAAATTATTATTATAGTATTAAGACATTTAATTTTAAATCACACTTGGATGACCCATGTGTAGTAATATAAAAAGTATTTTGTTTATGAAGTAGGAAAGAAAAAATTAAATTAATGATTTGTGGTAATTAAAAACAAGATATTTAAAGAATACTTGGAATATTCAATCGTAAAATAAATTGATTTCAAAAGGTAGAGCAAAGAAAAACTCAGTCAGCATGAAATAACCTGGAAAATGAATGCGGGCCATTTTTAACCCATGTTGTGCATTAGAAGGGGTGTGCATATGTTTTGCATCAAAGGGTTAAAAAAATACTAATAATAAAATTGGAAGTCTGTAATTTGAATTCAGTAGCTTTTGGTCCACTAAACAAAAATAATTGGATGTCAGGGAAAATTATTTTTATGACCTACAGTTGAAAAATCTGAAAGGCAGTCTAGCTTTATACAGTGGACAAGCCATATGAAGAGTTGTGTAATTGGTGACATGGTGATTTTTTTTCTGTTTTTATCTAACATTTATGGAAGGAGTCTACAGTATCAGTGCTTTGTAACCGTCAGAGGTAAAATTGTAACTTTAAGTTTTCCAACATATACGGTACATTGTATACGAGGAGACTTCAAAAAGTTATTGGCCTCACCCAGAAAACATCACAGGAGAAAGATTGTTTTTGTGTTATTTTTCAGCATCGTCTCCTTTAACTTCAGTGCACTTAGTCCACTGATGTTCAAGCTTCACGATCCCTTTATGGAAGAAGGTCACATCTTGAGCCTCCAGATCCTCCTCAGTCACATGGATGACTTCATTATTACTCTGAAAACTGTGACCATGCGAGTGGAATTTCAGTTTGGGAAACAGATAGCGGTTAGATGGTACCAGATCGGGTGAGTAAGGTGCACAGGGCAACAGTTCAAAGGCACATTTGGCTGCTTCTGCCCCTGCCACCTGTGCTGTGTGGATGGGCGCATTGTCCTGGAGGAACATCACACCAGCTTGAAGCTTTCTTTCCTCTCCTTTATTCTGTGATCGCTTCTTTCAGTTGAGTTTTTGTTGGCAGTGTTATTAGGCTTTATAGTATACAGTTACACCCCAAAATAGGAGTTACACCCCTTGTTTCCAGGTAATGCCAAGAACTTCTTGAAGTACCCTCATACACAACATATATGTCAGAAAACTTAAAGTTACCCAACCTCTGACCTTGTATATGTATTGTTCAAATGATTTGGTCTTAAAGAAAGAAAGTAGATGGGATGGTGAGGGAATTACTTTATATCGTACGCAAGAACAAGAAATAACTTGTTGTACAGATGTTCCACAACATTAAATTTTTCTAAAGGTGAACCCTATCTTGTAGGATACAGAGACAAGCCAAATAGTTCCTCAAAAGAAAATCATTCCTCAAAGGTTCCCCAGATGGTTCAATGGATGGAAAGGTTCTTGTGACCTTCTCTGGCAGAGAAACCCTCTGTTACAGGATTCTACATTGGGACAAGCTAAACATTCCTTTCAGGATTGTAACTTTTTTTTCCCGTAAATGTTGTCTATAAGAGATAATTTCAAGTTTCAAGCCTGCTTGTGGGCGGCACGGTGGTGTAGTGGTTAGCGCTGTCGCCTCACAGCAAAAAGGTCCGGGTTCGAGCCCCGTGGCCGGCGAGGGCCTTTCTGTGCGGAGTTTGCATGTTCTCCCCGTGTCCGCGTGGGTTTCCTCCGGGTGCTCCGGTTTCCCCCACAGTCCAAAGACATGCAGGTTAGGTTAACTGGTGACTCTAAATTGAGCGTAGGTGTGAATGTGAGTGTGAATGGTTGTCTGTGTCTATGTGTCAGCCCTGTGATGACCTGGCGACTTGTCCAGGGTGTACCCCGCCTTTCGCCCGTAGTCAGCTGGGATAGGCTCCAGCTTGCCTGCGACCCTGTAGAACAGGATAAAGCGGTGAGAGATAATGAGATGAGAAGCCTGCTTGTGAAGCTAAGAACCCTCAACTATCTAAATAATGCTAAGGAAAATTATTCTAAGAGTGCATCCTTGAGATTTATTTGGTCTAAAGCAGGGGTCACCAAACTTTTTGCTCTGGGGGCCACACTGTCGTTCCTGACTGTGATGGGGGCCGGGGTCAGGTCAGCTATATCACATAGAATTGTATGACCCAGACAAATATGACCACCAGCAGGCCTCATTGTGTAGTAGAGATTACTAGCCTGGCACAGCCATCCCCGCTACTATATCCACACTACTAGATCAACACTTAATTCCTGGCACATATTTGTTTATCTTTACTAGTGGTTTGCAAAAGTAGTAATCGAGTCTTCACACTTTGTTTTAATTTGAAATACCACAGATATTCCATTTATGTATTTTCTAATAAAAATAACATCAAAGCTGTCAAGGTAAGAAACATCTGCCTAGTTGAGGTGATTGACACTGGCAAAGGTGAGTGGAAAATTATAAATTGTAGGTAGGCCTGTTGATATTATTAATAATAATTGTGTGCAGCACTTAATAAAGGTCAAATAAATAGGCCTATAAAATAAATACATAAAAAAACCAGTGAAATTATAATATGAGCAATAGATCAATAGATCACAGCAGTTGTGCTGTGTCCTGCACATCATTGCTCTCATCCATGGCCAAAGCAAAAAACTCGAATTCTGACGCTCTCTCATTCAGCTGGTCATACACGTTGTCCCCCAAATCTTCGGTTCGCCTGGTCATAGTAGGTGCGGACAGACTCACCGCGTTGAGCGCATCCTACTTGTCGGGACACACCTCCTCGGCCACAGCAAGCATGCATACTTTAACAAAGTCCCCATCAGTAAACGGCTTTCCATGGGTAGCTAGTAGGTGAGCTACCTTATAGCTAGCTCGGACAGCAGCCTGGTTGATCTGGGTTTGGCGAAGGAATACATTCTGTTGTGCAGCCAGTCCGCATTTCATCCTCCGAATCCTGTCTTCTCTTGTTTTCCCTCGCAAACTAGCATACTCTTTGTGGCGGGTTTCGTAGTGACGACGCAGATTATATTCTTTGAAAACCGGCACACTTTCTTTACATACAAGACAAACTGCACGGTCCTTACACTGAACGAAAAAATAATCGGTGGTCCACTATTGTTTAAAAACTCTGCACTCTCTGTCAGCTTTTCGCTGACCGCTAGCCATTTTACTGTCCTGAACACTGACAGTTCTCTGCGCATGCGCTGCCTGTCACTGCTTGATCGCGAGCATATGATGAAAATTCAGAAAATATGAATAGTTCATTTTATAACTAAATATCAATTTTAATTGATAAAATCAACAAAATACAAGATGCAGACGTTATTATTTGTCAAAAAGCAATTAAAAAAAAAATAGGCCATGACCACTTTTGGGGATTGCCTCATAGGGCTGGTTCAAGTGGTGGGGGGCAGAGGGGCTGGGGGGCCGGTCAAAGGGGGGTGGCGGGCCGGAGTCGGCCCGCGGGCCGTAGTTTGGTGACCCCTGGTCTAAAGCAATGTTTCTCAGCCACTGGGCCACAGCCCATTAGTGGACCACGAAGCACCATCTAGTGGGACACGATTTTTTTATTTCCAAGTTGAGGCTAATTTTAGTAGTGTACAATTGCTGGGTTGCATCTGACATCACATCCACCTCATTAGATATGCAAGACATTAAGTGTTGGTCAGCTGAGCCCACTGTTCGTCACTGGGGTGCCTTGGTAGTCATTAAATGCCCTACGCTTGTGTTGTGCTGTTTGAATCAGAAAAAAAAAGTGAAATTTAAAAAAGTTTATTCTGGGTCCCCTGCAAAGTAATAAAAAAGGGTGAAATAGCAAATAATTTTGCCAAAAGATGATGAGAAAGGTGTCTCTGAGCCTTTCACTGTGATGGAAGGGAGCTGAGTTGAAGAACGCTCAGATTTGCAGTGTGTAATTTGTGGGTAATTTTCCAACTCATCGCAAAAATCCTTCTTTATTAGCGTGTAAGGATCTAATCCCATTGAGTGGTTTCTATATCCACTTCTTTTGAGTGTATTTCTTGGTTTTAATAATTTGCTTGTTTTCTGTACACAAACATGGCAGTAAGTTCTAGTGTTAATGGGCCAGACTCCACTTTTGGATCATTAACCCCTTTTGGCTGAGAATGTCCTGCATGCATGGGTTTATGCTGGCTTCTGGCACATCCATACAGTTTTAACTACAACACCTACAATTAAAAACAGTTTGTTTTTATTGCATTTATTTAATTCCTGGGCTCCCATCTGTAACAGGAAGTGACGTTGCATCCCATTAATACACTTTACAATAGATTATTAGGTTCTAATAGAATAGATGAGCCAAAATAATTGGTAATCTTTTTTAATGGGCCCTAACTTGTTACAAGCATGAAAAGGTGGGCCTTAAAGTAGAAAAGGTTGAGAACCTCTGGCCTTGAGTTCTAAGGGAACCCTCAGACCTTCTATGGTGTACCCTAAAACAGAAGGCTTGCCTATCAGACAGGATTCCAAGTAGAACCCAAACTATCTGAAAGGACACAAGGGACCTCTTTTCTCGAAGAATGTACTCTTAAGGTTTCTTTGGTTTGTTTCTTTGAGGAAACCATTAAAAATGCAATGTACTTCCAGATACAAGAGAATAATTTCCAATAAGAACTCCTCACAAGAACCATTTAGGATGCTGTTTTCCGTTATGGTTTATCTGGTCTGTCTTTGTTGGTGCCAAAGAAGGTTCTATGTAGAAGGTTCTATGTAAGACTATGTATATATGTATGTATGTATGTATGTATGTATGTACAGCAGAAGATTTGCCAGAGGGAAAACCTTCAGAGAGAACTTGTATGGTTTATTTATTCAGCTCGAACCCTTTACAGAAAGTTATCCTATCACTGTAGAACATCTTAAGGAAATTAAGAACACTTAACTTTCCAAAAGTCCTTAGGAGATCTTTTTTTGTTCTAATCACATATCTCTAAGGCTTTTTTGATTTGTCCGTCCTGACACATTCTCACTAACTGATGACTAAACTGTGAAAAAGTGTTCTTAAGCATATGACCTCACTGACCTCACATCCTGATTCCTTTATTCTCAGGTACTTTTGTGATAGAAGTCAACGCCACAGATGCAGACGACGCCTCGTACGGGAACAGCGCTAAGCTCGTCTACAGCATACTACAAGGGCAGCCGTACTTCTCAGTGGAACCAGAGACAGGTGTGTCCTTTCAACATATGGTTAAAAGCGTCATTATTTTAAGAAGATTGATGTCTATGTAAGCTAAATGAGGCTTGCAGATCACAGCATGTGATTGGATTTATATGCACGGTGCTACAAACAACATATTGCACTTGAAAGGCGTCATTTAAAACCAGACCAAATTTAAATATTAACACAGACCTTCTAGGCTATGTATATATTTTTTTGTCATTTTTTATTTATACTCCTGTAAATGCACAAAATTCCCCTGGACCCTTCCCTCACTCTGAGTGTTCCCGTTATGTCCATTACGAAGACATTTTACCCCATGGGGGTGCTGCAATATGGCGCCCCTCCCTGCTGCTGCCCCATTTTCCCCAAACAGGATGTGATTTTCCAAAGACGTTGCAGCACAGCAACAGTCTTTATATAGAAGAGCAAATTCGCCTTTGAACATTCTCACTGGATTATGCGTTTGCTTTATTTTACAGCACAAGAAAATGATTTAGCATTTAATTTTCATTTATGTGGTACATCTGTATGGCTGGTGTGTCATTTGCATATTAACTTCATGGTATTTACAGCAATATTTGGTGTTACAGTGCAATAATTGTATGGATGAGTGCACACAAGTTGTCTGAAAAATAATGTGGAAAATAAAAACTCAGATATACCACAGTATTTGGGTACACCAATAATGAGGCTAGGTGGATACAACATCCTCTGCAATTAATCCAAATCTACATAAAAGCCACTAGCGGAAGTGGAAAAGACTCTGTTGGACTACTAGGTCTACAGAGATACACAGCAGCAGGAAATGAAAAAGGAACCAGAGTAAATGCATGAGATTATAACAAAGGTAGGGCTATTGATAATAAGATTATTCAGGATCATGATGACTAGATCATTCAAAACAGAGCAGCACAATATGAAACAAATCCCAAGGTGCATTCAGTGAGTAGTGAAGAACAATGATAGCTTTGCTGATAGATGTAGTTATCCCAATTGACTGAACACTGTTAGGAAGGAACCTCAAAATGGTTGATTAAATGAGAAACTAGAGAGGATGTCGATGTTTAAAGCCAAGTTAGTCCCAGTAGTAATGGAGCACTCCGGGCTGTCATACCGAGATCAATCAACAAGGCTTTAATGTACACAAGAGGCAGAACCAACTTGGCAGAGAACCTACACAAAAACCTTGTTTGGACAAGTCTAAAATCAGAAACAGCAAAGCATACTAAGCATCTTCCTGGCTACCAGATCTGGACATATACAGTGCTGAGCGTAAATGAGTGCACCCCCTTTGAAAAGTAACATTTTAAACAATATCTCAATGAACACAAACAATTTCCAAAATGTTGAAAAGACAAAGTTTAATATAACATCTGTTTAACTTATAACGTGAAAGTAAGGTTAATAATCTAAACTTAGATTACACATTTTTCAGTTTTACTCAAATTAGGGTGGTGCAAAAATGAGTACACCCCACAACAAAAACTACTACATCTAGTACTTTGTATGGCCTCCATGATTTTTAATGACAGCACCAAGTCTTCTAGGCATGGAATGAACAAGTTGGCGACATTTTGCAACATCAATCTTTTTCAGTTCTTCAACAACGACCTCTTTTAGTGACTGGATGCTGGATGGAGAGTGATGCTCAATTTGTCTCTTCAGAATTCCCCAAAGAAAATAATTTCTTTACACCACAAAGGTGAAGGTTACAAGAAGATCAGCAAAGCTTTAGTTATCAGTCAGAATACTGTAGCAAAAGTTGTACAAAAATGTAAGAAAGATGGAACTGCAACCAGCTCACAGAGGTGTCAAGGTCATCCACGGAAGTTAACACCTCGACAGGAGCGTCTTCTGATGAGAAGAGTTGAAGAAAATTGGCATGCAAGTTCACTGCAGTTATCTAAAGAAGTAGAAAGCCAAACTGGGGTGACTATTTCCCGTGACACAATACGGCGTACACTGCAGAGGAATGGCATGCACGGATGCCGTCCACGAAAGAAGCCTCTCCTAAAGCCCAGGCACAAAAAAGCCCGCCTAGAGTTTGCCAGGGCCCATGCTGACAAAGATGAAGACTACTGGGACTCTATACTCTGGAGTGATGAGACCAAGATAAACGTTTTTGGAACTGATGGCTTCAAAACTGTATGGCATTGTAAAGGTGAGGAATACAAAGAAAAATGCCTGGTGCCTACAGTGAAACATGGTGGTGGCAGTGTCCTTATGTGGGGCTGCATGAGTGCTGCTGGTGTCGGGGAGCTGCATTTCATTGATGGCATCATGAATTCACAGATGTATTGCTCTATACTGAAAGAGAAAATGCTACCATTACTCCGTGCCCTTGGTCATCTTGCACTTTTCCAACATGACTAAACACACATCTAAGGCCACTGTTGGATTTCTGAAGAAGAACAGGGTGAAAGTGATTCAGTGGCCAAGTATGTCTCCTGATCTGAACCCAATCGAACACCTATGGGGAATTCTGAAGAGACGAGTTGAGCATCGCTCTCCATCCAGCATCCAGTCACTAAAAGAGGTCATTGTTGAAGAATGGAAAAAAGATTGATGTTGCAAAATGTCGCCAACTTGTTCATTCCATGTCGAGAAGGCTTGGTGCAGTCATTAAAAATCATGGAGGCCATACAAAGTACTAGATGGAGTAGTGTTTTGTTGTGGGGTGTACTCATTTTTGCACCACCCTAATTTGAGTAAAACTGAAAAATGTGTAATCTAAGTTTAGATTATTAACCTTACTTTCACGTTATAAGTTAAACAGATGCTATGTTAAACTTTGTCTTTTCAACATTTTGGAAATTGTTTGTGTTCCTTGAGATATTGTTTAAAATGTTACTTTTCAAAGGGGGTGCACTCATTTACGCTCAGCACTGTATGTATGAAATACCCAGAACTGAAAGAGGGTCTCGAGTAAATGCAGACGGTTTTAATCAAAGTAGAAGCAGTTATGTCCATGATGACTGGATCAATCCAAACCAGGAGAGTGTACACAGCGACACCGGAGAACGGCAGTTGGAAGATTCAACATGGCGGTGCCCTGCTTCTAAAACTTATTTTGCCTTCTCCTGAAAACTTTATTAATTATTAACAAACAAAAACATTCAGAATCTTATACAACTGTGAAAATAACGGTGAAGAACTGGGAGTGTGCTATGTCTTCTCTACTTGAGCGAATCCAGAGGCGTGTGATTGTGTTGATCCTGTTTACTTTTGTTTGGATTGGAATATTTGTGCACTTGAACAACGGTTCACAGGTGGGAGCTCTTCATAACCTGACGGTGAGTCACCAGTTATCAGAGCAAGAGATTTTTCCCAAACTTCAGGGCAGGGCTCAAAGTAAGAGTAAACTTCCCCAAACAGACATTTCTCCATCTTACTACATAAGAGCAAGTCTGGTCCTGTCACATCATGCCTTATTATCCTTGATGTTGGTACACCTCTCGAACGACGTACAGCTAAATCCAGGTCCTAGCTATAACATCAAGCTTCCTTCGAGGGGACTCAGAGTCTGTCACTGGAATGTGCGAAGCTATAATAATAAGAAATATTATGAAGAAATTAGGGACATTACGATGACTGGTACCCTTGATGTGCTGATCATCACAGAAACGTGGTTTAATGACACAATATCTGATTATGAATTTCACATTCCAAGCTATAATATGGAGCGGCGGGACAGGACTGATAAATTAGGTGGTGGTGTCCTTATGTACATCTTTAAGGACATTAATTACACTAGAGCATGGGAATTTGAATCAAAAGATCTAGAAATGCTTTGTGTGAGACTACTGCCCTACAAGTCCAATTGTCCTCTTTTTCTTGTCGGCGTATATAGACCTGAATCATCTGCTGACTTATGCCGCTTTTCCACTACAAACGCGGCTGAGCCGTGCCGTGCTGAGTCGAGCTGAGTCGAGCTGAGCGGGGCTGTTGGAGTTGCATTTCGACTACAACCGCGCTGAACCGTGCTGGCTGGAAGTGGGTGGACACATTGGGTGGAGTTAGCGAAAGTGGGTGGACGTCACGTGATGTCGTTAAGCAGCGCAAACAGTGACATCAGTGACAGTGGCGGAACAAGTCAGAGCCGGGCCGGGGGCGGGGCAAATGACCGGGCCCTTTATTAAAGCTTATCATAACATCATTTTAGGCTACAAAATGTCCGCAACTGCGGTGTTTACCAATTTCAACACTACCGGGTGCAACTATGTTATTTAGTACATCAAGTCCTTCAAACGAACATGTAACTCAGAAACAAAAAACATTAGGATACTGTACATGGCTCATAATAAAACATCAATAGCCTATACTGCGCACATTATTTGAAGGGCATACGAATGAGCGCTCAGAGGTTGCAACGGTGACAGGAAGAGTCAGAAATAAAAGGAGGGCGGTGCAAACCTCACTGAATGCACTGTGTTTACCAATTTCAACACTACGGGGTGCAACTATGTTATTTTGTACATTAAGTCCTTCAAACGAACATGTAACTCAGAAACAAAAAAACATTAGGTGACATACTGTACATGGCTCATAATAAAACATCAATAGCCTACTGCGCGCATTATTCGAAGGGCATACGACGAGCCTTGTGCTCCGCGAACTTGTCCACGATGCTCTGTATGTCACTGATTCAGTGAGCTTTTAAGTGGTAGTCTCACGACCCGAATAGTAAACAATAAACATGGAGGACATGGAGTCGTTAGTGTTGCTGGTCTTGGTGCTGTGGCTTGTTGTCACCGACACCGCCAACAGATACTGGCAAGAGCGTATAGATGAGGCGAGGCGCATAAGGCTTCATAAATTCTCGTAATTCGTAATTATTATTCTTCCGGGTTTGCGGTGTTTACAGATCCCAGCGCGCTCGCGGGGCGTGTGTGGGCATGTGAGGACACTCCTCCTCACCAATCAGTGCACAGGGGAGTGTCTGCTCACACCCCCAGCCTCACTCGGCACGGCTTGGCTCGCTTCAGCCCCACTCCAAAACGGTGCGAGTTTTAGGGGCTAAGCAGGGCTGAAACGAGCTGAGTCGTGCTGGTTTTTGGTAGTCGAAACGCGAGCCGTGTCGGGCTGAAGTGAGCTGAAGCGAGCTGAAAAAGGGTAGTGGAAAAGGGCCATTAGACAGAGAGATAGAAGAATCATTTGAAAAACTGTATGTAACGGATAAAGAACTTCTCATTCTTGGTGATTTTAATATCAACACCCTTGATGGTCAAAACGCCAATCACCGGTTGATAAAATCGATGTCAAGTCTTGGTCTAAGTCAGCTCAAACAGGAAGTTACCCGTCCCTCTAGCAACACCTGTCTAGATCATGTGTGGTCTAATCGTCCTCACCATGTTTACATGAGACAAGTTTGTAACATTGGACTATCAGATCATCTCCCTGTATGTGTTGTCTGGAAATATCAGAAACAAAACCGACAGCAAAAGGGGCACATAATTTCGTACCGACGCTGGAAGAATTTTGACAAATTTTCATTCCAGAGTGATTTTGAAAAGGCTCCATGGAATGTCTTGGACATGTTTGATGATCCAAATGATGCATTACTATTCTTTAGTAAGACCTTTCTTGATGTGGTTAATTCCCATGTGAAGAAGGTCACTAGCCGAGTAAAAAGAAAAACCCAGTCTCCATGGATGACACCAGATATCTATAGTGCTATTACTTGTCGAGATAAGTTATTAGCAAAAGCTCGCCAAACAGATACCGTAATCAAGTTGACTGGCAAGCTTACAAAACTCATCGTAACGTAACATTCCAACTGATTAGAAATGCTAAAGGCAATTATTTCCAAGAGTCTCTCCAGAATAGTCAGAGTACAAAGGAGTTTTGGAAACATCTCAAACAAGCCCTTGGTTCATTAACAAAGCCATCAATGTCATTTATTAAGAACAATGGTGGCATCAGTTGAAATCCTGAAGAGATCTCAGAGGCTTTTAACCAATTCTTCGTTTCCGTTGCTTCAAAACATAAACCTGAAGGTAGAGGTGAATTAGACCTGAAGGAGCTAAGAAAGTTTGTTAACTCATGGCTTCCCTCTGCTACTACCTTTACTATACCGGAAATAACAGAATCCTTTGTAGCAAAATATCTGAGTCACTTGCAGACATCGAAAGCCACCGGTCTCGACGAGATAAGTGCACGCTTACTGAAGGCAGCTACTCCAGCAATCATACACCCACTAACGAAGATCATCAATCTATCCCTCTCTCGAAGTATTTTCCCGAATGCATGGAAAATAGGCAAGGTGATACCAGTCTTCAAAGCTGGGGATTATCTTGAAGTCAGAAACTATAGACCGATCAGCATCCTGCCAGTGATGGCAAAGATACTAGAGCGCCATGTTCATGTTTCACTGTATGAGTTTTTAAATAAGCATGGTCTAATCTTCAAGAAACAATCGGGCTTTAGACCATATCATTCTTGCGAGACTGCACTTATAGAGCTTGTAGATGACCTGCTCATTAATATGGACAACAGAATGATAACTGGTCTCACCCTAATCGACTATTGGAAAGCTTTTGATCTTGTGGACCATGATGTCTCATCTCATCTCATTATCTGTAGCCACTTTATCCTGTTCTACAGGGTCACAGGCGAGCTGGAGCCTATCCCAGCTGACTACAGGCGAAAGGCGGGGTACACCCTGGACAAGTCGCCAGGTCATCACAGGGCTGACACATAGACACAGACAACCGTTCACACTCACATTCACACCTACGGCCAATTTAGAGTCACCAGTTAACCTAACCTGCATGTCTTTGGACTGTGGGGGAAACCGGAGCACCCGGAGGAAACCCACACGGACACGGGGAGAACATGCAAACTCCGCACAGAAAGGCCCTCGCCGGCCACGGGGCTCGAACCCAGACCTTCTTGCTGTGAGGTGACAGCACTAACCACTACGCCACTGTGCCGCCCTGGACCATGATGTGTTACTGAAAAAGCTTGAGGTTTATCAACTGTCTGAAACAGCAATTCTCTGGTTCAAATCATATCTTGAGAATTGGACGCAAAAAGTCTCGATTGGAAGTGAGTTATCAAGCTCCTTTCCAGTGACCTCTGGAGTACCACAAGGTTCAATCCTAGGACCTCTTCTTTTTATCGTTTTCATTAACGATCTCCCTCTGCATGTAAATCAAGGTAATCTCTGCATTTATGCTGATGATACGACTCAAGTGGCATCAGGAGGTGAGAGCTACGTTACAGGAGGGGTTCAACCACATCAATAAATGGGCAAGGGATAATATGATGGCACTTAACTTGGACAAGACTAAAACAATGCTGGTCTGTAGCAAACAGAATATGTTGAAACTAGAAAGGGAACATCAAAGTCTGGTAATAACCATCGAGGATAAGCCTATAGAAACTGTTAAATGTGCAAAGCTTCTAGGACTGTACATTGACAGTAACCTCTCCTGGGAAACACACATCGATAAAACATGCAAAAAAGTTTCAAAAAGACTGGCTTTGTTAAAACAGACAAAAAAATTCCTGGCACGATCAGCGAGACTGGCATTTTTTAATGCGTTAGTCTTGCCCGTGATGGACTATGGATGTTCCATCTGGGGAAATGTCACCGCATCGCATACAACCAAGATGGTAAAACTTCAAAAGCGAGCGGCCAGAATAATTATGGACGCTAAGTGGGATGCCCATTCACAACCACTTCTAAAAGAACTCAACATTATGGAGTTTCAAGACAGAGTTGTACATTCTCAGCTAAAATTAGTCTTCAGAGCATTTAATGGACTGGCTACGCAATATATTAGAAATAAGTTTACATTTTTTTGTGAAATTCATGAAAGAGATAATAGAAATAGTCATCATAATTTAATTTTACCTAAAGTTAAGCATAGTTTTGGGCTGCACAATTTTGCATTTAGTGCAGCAAAATTATGGATTAGTCTTTCACTGGATCTGAAAACCTGCAGGTCACTTTCTAGTTTTAGTATTACAGTAGGTTAAAGGGATTTAGTACAACCCCAATTCCAAAAAAGTTGGGACAAAGTACAAATTGTAAATAAAAACGGAATGCAATAATTTACAAATCTCAAAAACTGATATTGTATTCACAATAGAACATAGACAACATATCAAATGTTGAAAGTGAGACATTTTGAAATTTCATGCCAAATATTGGCTCATTTGAAATTTCATGACAGCAACGCATCTCAAAAAAGTTGGGACAGGGGCAATAAGAGGCTGGAAAAGTTAAAGGTACAAAAAAGGAACAGCTAGAGGACCAAATTGCAACTCATTAGAATAACTGGCAATAGGTCATTAACATGACTGGGTATAAAAAGAGCATCTTGGAGTGGCAGTGGCTCTCAGAAGTAAAGATGGGAAGAGGATCACCAATCCCCCTAATTCTGCGCCGACAAATAGTGGAGCAATATCAGAAAGGAGTTCGACAGTGTAAAATTGTAAAGAGTTTGAACATATCATCATCTACAGTGCATAATATCATCAAAAGATTCAGAGAATCTGGAAGAATCTCTGTGCGTAAGGGTCAAGGCCGGAAAACCATACTGGGTGCCCGTGATCTTCGGGCCCTTAGATGGCACTGCATCACATACAGGCATGCTTCTGTATTGGAAATCACAAAATGGGCTCAGGAATATTTCCAGAGAACATTATCTGTGAACACAATTCACCGTGCCATCCGCCGTTGCCAGCTAAAACTCTATAGTTCAAAGAAGAAGCCGTATCTAAACATGATCCAGAAGCGCAGACGTCTTCTCTGGGCCAAGGCTCATTTAAAATGGACTGTGGCAAAGTGGAAAACTGTTCTGTGGTCAGACGAATCAAAATTTGAAGTTCTTTATGGAAATCAGGGACGCCGTGTCATTCGGACTAAAGAGGAGAAGGACGACCCGAGTTGTTATCAGCGCTCAGTTCAGAAGCCTGCATCTCTGATGGTATGGGGTTGCATTAGTGCGTGTGGCATGGGCAGCTTACACATCTGGAAAGACACCATCAATGCTGAAAGGTATATCCAGGTTCTAGAGCAACATATGCTCCCATCCAGACAACGTCTCTTTCAGGGAAGACCTTGCATTTTCCAACATGACAATGCCAAACCACATACTGCATCAATTACAGCATCATGGCTGCGTAGAAGAAGGGTCCGGGTACTGAACTGGCCAGCCTGCAGTCCAGATCTTTCACCCATAGAAAACATTTGGCACATCATAAAACGAAAGATACGACAAAAAAGACCTAAGACAGTTGAGCAACTAGAATCCTACATTAGACAAGAATGGGTTAACATTCCTATCCCTAAACTTGAGCAACTTGTCTCCTCAGTCCCCAGACGTTTACAGACTGTTGTAAAGAGAAAAGGGGATGTCTCACAGTGGTAAACATGGCCTTGTCCCAACTTTTTTGAGATGTGTTGTTGTCATGAAATTTAAAATCACCTAATTTTTCTCTTTAAATGATACATTTTCTCAGTTTAAACATTTGATATGCCATCTATGTTCTATTCTGAATAAAATATGGAATTTTGAAACTTCCACATCATTGCATTCCATTTTTATTTACAATTTCTACTTTGTCCCAACTTTTTTGGAATCGGGGTTGTAGTTTGTAAGTTTTAGCCCTCAAAAGTATTTTATGTTATTTGTAGGTTTTATATACATATTATGTTTGCTTTGTTAAGTTTGAGGGCCATATGTATATTATCACTATGATATTTAAGTGTAAACCTCAATAAAAAATGTTATTTATTATTATTATTATTATTATTATTATTATTATTATTATTATTATTATTATTATTATTATGCACCATATCAGACAAAACCTAGGGGGATTCATTGAGAAGCTTCAAGAGTTGGCAGAGTTGTGCAATGATAAGTAAGGAGAGGATAATAGACTTGATCATAGATATGGTTATCACATCCAAAGGAAGGAATCTTAATTAAAATATCAATGATAGATTGTAGAACTAGACAGAATGTAGATGCTTAAAACCAAGATAGTTCAAGTGGTGATAGAAGGCTCAGGGTTCTGACCACTAGATTAATCAAACAAGGCTTTAACATATATTTCAGGCTTTTCTGGGCCACCAGATACTGTATAGATGGATTTGTAGTTCCAGGAACTGAAAAAGATTGTAGAAAAATTTCAAAAGTGTGAACTGAGGTAGTCCTGGAGGTAATGGAAGGTTTCAGAATCATGATCAGTCGAAACAAACAAAACCTCACATGCATTCACTGAGAAGCGTATGCAGTTCGCAAGAATTGAAAGAAAGAAAAAAAAACATGCCTAGTCCATATAGGAGGAGAGTGCTGGAAAACAACCTGCTGGACTTCCAGATCTGACCACAAGTAATAGTGACCCAAACACATGTAGGTCTAAAGTCCTTCCTGCGCCATGCCCTAGTCTTCCCAGGCAGTCTCCCGTCCCAGTACTAACCAAGCAGTTAAGGCACATTGGGCAGCGCTGATCTCCGCTTCTGTAGCCCTTGGCCTCTCACCTATACAGCTCAGGTTACAGTGGGGGGCAGGCCCTCTGGTAAGTGCTAGTAGATAAGGAGAATAAAATAGAATTGGTGGAAGTGAAACAAGACAGAACGTGGATGTTTAAAACCAGTGAAGTTCCTGTGATGGTGGTGATGTACTCCAGGTTACCCAAAAGAGTGGCTCCAGATTCCAGACTCCATTTATGGCAAATGTCAACACTGATCTTAGTTTTGGAAGTGTGAGCCAACTCCCATATCTGTGGAAGGAAAGTGAAGTCCCCAGACACGGGAGCAGATGTTGCTTCTAAGTTTGTTGTCTGACTTTTATACCAATTGTGAGAGGGTTGTGAATGCTGTCTTTGGTGTTTCTCAGAGCAATCTGAATACAACATGGCTGCATCATAAAAATCACAAACTGTGTGTGTTGCGTTGTGCAGGAATTGTGAGAATAGCCCTGTCCAACATGGACCGGGAGGTACGGAAAGACTACCAGGTGGTTATTCAGGCCAAAGACATGGCAGGACAGATGGGGGGTCTGTCTGGAACCACTGTGGTCAATGTGACCCTTACAGACGTTAATGACAGCCCGCCGCGCTTTGCCTACAGTAAGACACTGGCATATTATTAATATTTCAAGTGCATGGACTTACTTATCAGCGGCACACACTTAACTCAATTCGCTCACAAATTAACAAAATTGACAATGAAAACGTCATCCTTTTTGAATAATAGTCTTGTCCTTACTATTTTAGATCCAGGTCATATAACTTCATCTCATAATTTTTATGGTGTTATCAAGCTCACTATTACACATGAAACTAATTGCACCTTTCATATAATTTAGGCTCCTATCATTTGAGCACTTATGAGTCGGCGGAAATTGGCTCCACAGTGGGTCGAATTAAAGCCAATGACGGGGATGAGGGAGAGTATGCTGAGATGAAGTACAGGATCATCGAAGGAGATGGGAAGGACTCACTCGACATCATTACTGATGAGATAACTCAAGAAGGAATAATCATTGTCAAAAAGGTAAAGCTGTTAAGACCTGAGTCTGAGAGGATTTTCAATCAATATGCGATACTGTTAGTTTGGTGTGAGGGGGAAAAATATGAAAAAGTTAAATACAAGAGCTATTCAACACTAATGTTAGAAAGAAAGAAAGAAAGAAAGAAAGAAAGAAAGAATTTCCCACCACCCCAGACTGATACAGACTTTATATAAGGAATAAACCACTCTTATATTATGCTGGTATGAAATTAATTAAATAAATAAATAAATAAATAACAACAGAGTGATGTGATGGTGTAATGGCAATAAAAAAAAAACAGAGCTATCTATCTATCTATCTATCTATCTATCTATCTATCTATCTATCTATCTATCTATCTATCTATCTATCTATCTATCTATCTTTTATTTAATTTTTCCTATCATAGCACATTCTGAAAATGTTTGTCTGTGTCTATGTGTCAGCCCTGTGATGACCTGGCGACTTGTCCAGGGTGTACCCCGCCTTTCGCCCGTAGTCAGCTGGGATAGGCTCCAGCTTGCCTGCGACCCTGTAGAAGGATAAAGCGGCTAGAGATAATGAGATGAGATGAGATATTTATAGTTACAATTAATGTTGGAACATTTGTGAAACAAGTCAGTTCCTGTAAGCACTTACATTATAGCAGCTATAAACATACAATAAGACAAAATAAACATCTCTTTAGAGAACGCTTCACGAGAGCAACGAGTAAACCTTTTTCTTCAATGCATTTTTTTCTTTTTTTTTTTTAATTTAGGCTTAAATTACGTGCAGCGTCTGCTCTACCAGATCCTGTGAATGAGCTGTTACTATAGAAACGATAATGTATTAATTAGAGCGAGTACATTAATAAAGTATAAACCTGTAATTTGCAGCTGCACTGCACTACTGTCAGAGCTGCTGTTATAGAGAATTAAACAACACCAGAGAAGAGATGACCGATCAGAATGACCTTAAGTGCATATTCTGGACCAATTTTGTGTTTTTTTTTTATATGAAAGTATATCCCTTTACACACTCATCCAGAAGGGTAATTTTGCACAAGGCCATCTGTCTACAGCAGAAAAAAATAAAATAACAAAACGTGTCTGGAAAAATCCCAAGGGAGTCTGGAGCCAGATTTGTGACGTCACCTGCGGAAGCGCCAGCAGGCTGCGCGAGCTTTGCACGGTTTCAGTGCACAGCCTGTGTAGACCAAGCGCTCCCATTTCTCTCTCATTGTCCGGTCTTTTGGGAAACGATGAGTACTAATCCCATCAAGATTGGTGTTGCTACACCCTCCTACAATACATCTGTTAACCATTTTAATAATTACGTGATAACGTTGAAGAAATTTGCAGAAAACCACCAGGTCGTTTTCTCATAAACAAACCAGCGCTGACGTAGGATTCAGAGGGAGGCGTCCCGCACGCAACGTCACGAAAATCAATGTTTCCCAGGAAATCCAAATGCCAAGTTTTTTCAGAGGCGGACCAATTCGCCTCAAATGGCCTGATTTCAACTGAATTTTTCTGGTATTGCGCAAGGTAAAAAAAATTGCAGAGAATGCAGAATGTTACAGATATTTGACCAAAGTTTAATATAAAATAGGAGAATTACATTGATCTTGCTCCTGAATTTACCCGTGATATGCACTTTAATGTTATCTTTAACTGAGATCTAGACTGTATCTGGTCATAAAATAGACATATTTTCTTTTTTTTTAATTAATGCAGCATTTGAATTTCTAATCACTCTTTTTTTTTTCCTTTAAGAAACTGGATTATGAGAGCAGGCGTGTGTATACCATCAAAGTGGAAGTGAGTAACACACACACTGACCCCGGGTTCCTCCATCTGGGTCCGTTCTCTGACACGGCTGTCGTTAAAGTGTCGGCAAAGGACGTGGACGAGCCACCGGTGTTCAGCCGGCCACATTTCATTATCGAGGTCAACGAGGACACGCCAAAGGGAAGCATCATCGGGACGGTTACAGCCTGGGATCCTGACGCAAGCGACTACCCTGTTCAGTAAGGCACATCATACACTGCACACTGTAGGGGATCTGATCTGAGTGGGTTCCACAGGATTATTCCACAGCAATGTGAATGAATTCTCTATTAATCACAGCTTTATATTAATGCCCTTCTTCTAATATGTTACTGTTTCCATGGTAACGGCTCATTCATAGGGGCTTGGACTGCAGACGCTCCACTAATAATGTGTCTTTAATCACTCAAATGGTGAAGTTGTTTTTTTTTTTTTTTTAAGGAGGTGTTTATTTATGATGCATATTTATGGAAAGAGACTCCAGTGTCATCACTTTGTCAGAGTCAGAGATAAAGCTGTAACTTTCAGTTGCAAGAATTTATGATTAAAACCTCAATTTCATGTTTACAATTTAAAAATCTAACATGAGCTCGACACTCTAGATACTCCAGGAAGAACAACATACTTCTTTACGAATTAAGAATGATTAATAGTTGAAAATGCACATTTTGTTCTTAGTATATGATTTCGATAAAAAAAATAAAAATAAAAATAAATAAAAAATTCTTTTTTATAGTTCTGGTTCCACACATGGCGTTTAAAGAAGTAAAGTGAGTCGGAGTCCATCGCCGAGCTGCGTACTGAAAAGGCTTCCATTATCACATCAATACTCCTGCATTAAATATAAAAGCATGAGGCAGACACCATAGTAATTTCAGCCAAATTATTGTTCACAGGTTCGCAATAGACGAGCACACTGATCCTGACAGACTCTTCCACATCGACCCTAGAAATGGCTCTATTACAACCCTGAAGTCTCTCGACAGAGAGGTGTCCAAGTGGCACAACATCTCCGTGCTCGCCAGCGAAATAAGTAAGACCACTCTCGGGAAAAGAGAGAACATTTACATCGTGAGCAGTTGTTTTTTTTTCCCTCACAATCTAGACTCTGTTGCCATCTTTTCAGATAATCCTCGTCAGAGAAGCCGTGTTCCCGTCTTGATCAAGGTGCTGGATGTGAACGATAATGCACCCGAGTTCGCCATGTTTTATGAGACATTCGTGTGTGAAAATGTCAGAGCTGGGCAGGTATCCGCCATTTTGTTTTTGTTAAATGCGTTTTTACATTTTTGTTACAGAGGACCAAACACACTATAATGATAGAAAAAAGTTAATATTGGTTCATGATTCTGAGAGAAGTGTAAATATAAATCCAGCACAAAGTAATAGAGTTTATTAAACACATCCTTAACTGTCACTGAGGGACACAGAGGCCACGCCTACTTCAACATGACTGACAAGGACAGAAAACATGCCTTATTTTTACTCTGACTGTCAGGTGCTAAGACCACGCCTTCTTCACTATGACTGACAGGCTCACAGGCCACACCTCCTTTTAATATATATATTTTAAGGCCACAAGTCCTTCAAAATGACTAAAACACACACAGAGGCCACACCTCCTTCACTGGACCCACAATACGGAGGCCACACCTCCTTCACTATGATTGACAAGAACAGATGCCATATCTACTTTTTCCAGAGGCTGGCAGGTACAATAGTCACACCTCACTTACAAGAACTGAGATGCACATAGGCCACGCCTACTTTTTATACAGACTGGCAGGTAATAAGGCCCGACCTCCTTTACTAGAACTGACATGCACAGAGGCCACGCCTACTTTATATACAGACTGCCAGTTACAATGGCCCCACCTTCTTTATGAGAACTGACATGCACAGAGGCCACACCTACTTTATTATACAGACTGGCAGGTAGAATGGCCCCACCTTCTTTATGAGAACTGACATTCCCATAGGCCATGCCTACTTTATTATACATACTGCCAGTTACAATAGCCCCGCCTTCTTTATGAGAACTGACATCCACAGACACCACACCTACTTTTTATACAGACTGCCAATCACAATGGCCCCACCTTCTTTATGAGAACTGGCATTCCCATAGGTCACGCCTACTTTATTATACAGACTGCCAGTTACAAAAGTCCTGCCTTCTTTATGAGAACTGGCATGCACAGATACCACACCTACTTTTTATACAGACTGCCAATTACAATGGCCACGCCTTCTTTATGAGAACTGACATCCACAGACACCACACCTACTTTTTATACAGACTGCCAATTACAATGGCCCCACCTTCTTTATGAGAACTGGCATGCACAGATACCACACCTACTTTTTATACAGACTGCCAATTACAATGGCCACGCCTTCTTTATGAGAACTGACATCCACAGACACCACACCTACTTTTTATACAGACTGCCAATTACAATAGCCCCACCTTCTTTATGAGAACTGACATCCACAGACACCACACCTACTTTTTATACAGACTGCCAATTACAATGGCCCCACCTTCTTTATGAGAACTGGCATTCCCATAGGTCACACCTACTTTATTATACAGACTGCCAGTTACAAAAGTCCCGCCTTCTTTATGAGAACTGGCATGCACAGATACCACACCTACTTTTTATACAGACTGCCAATTACAATGGCCACGCCTTCTTTATGAGAACTGACATGCATATAGGCCACGCCTACTTTATTATACAGACTGCCAGTTACAATAGCCCCGCCTTCTTTATGAGAACTGACATGCACAGATATCATACCTACTTTTTATACAGACTGCCAATTACAATGGCCACGCCTTCTTTATGAGAACTGACATGCACAGAGGCCACGCCTACTTTTTTATACAGACTAGCAGGTCGAATGGCCCTGCCTTCTTTATGAGAACTGACATTCCCATAGGCTATGCCTACTTTATTATACATACTGCCAGTTACAATAGCCCCGCCTTCTTTATGAGAACTGACATCCACAGACACCACACCTACTTTTTATACAGACTGCCAATTACAATGGCCCCACCTTCTTTATGAGAACTGGCATTCCCATAGGTCATGCCTACTTTATTATACATACTGCCAGTTACAATAGCCACGCCTTCTTTATGAGAACTGGCATGCACAGACACCACACCTACTTTTTATACAGACTGACAATTACAATGGCCCCGCCTTCTTTATGAGAACTGACATGTACATAGGCCACACCTACTTTATTATACAGACTGGCAGGTACAATGGCCCCACCTCCTTTACTTGAACTGACATGCACATAGGCCACGCCTACGTTTCATACAGGCTGCCAGGTACAATGACCCTGCCTTCTTTATGAGAACTGACATGCACAGAGGCCACGCCTACTTTTTATACAGACTGGTAGGTACAATAGCCACACCTCCTTTACTAAACTGGCATGCACAGAGGCCACGCCTCCTTAACTATGACTAACAGGCACTGAGGCCACACCCCCTTTACTGAGACTGATTATTTGGTGATTATTTGATTAAAAATGATACATTTTGAGCAAAAAAAGCATAAAAAATGCAACATACATATAAAGAGCAATAAATATTCTGATAATCTATAAAATTTATTAAAAAAAAAACATGAAAAAGGTGACTGGAAGGAGACACAACATTTACATTCACACATTTATTTTCTGTATTTTTTCTGCATGTTTATTTGTTTAAATGTTATTTTTATCTATATTAATGCAGTTTATCAAAAATATAATTAAAAAAGTGGCGTTTTGACCAAAAGTGTGCTTATTTCCAGTTAATCCAAACTATCAGTGCCATTGACACGGACGAGCCTCTTGTCGGACACAAGTTCGTCTTCACTTTAAGCTCCAGGAATCCAAACTTTACCATCTTTGACAACGAAGGTGAGTCTGGTTAATTCAGTATGCATGAACCATTGTGCTTTTTTTTTCTGTCTATTCCTCCTGGCCCTGGGCTTGGAACCCTGGAGATTCATCACTCAGTGTTTAAATATTCTAGATAACACGGCGAGGATCCTGACCAAGCGGAGCGGCTTTAACCGGCAGGAGATGAGCACGTACTACCTGCCTGTGGTGATCTCGGACAGCGATTATCCAATCCAGAGCAGCACGAGTACGCTGACCGTACGTGTGTGCAGCTGCGACAGCACGGGGAACCTGCGCTCGTGCAGCGTGGACGCTCTGCTGCTCTCAGCACGGCTCAGCACCGCCGCCCTGGTGGCCATTCTGCTGTGCATCGTCATTTTGCTCAGTATGCATTAATTATTACCATGAATATGCATGTAACATTCATAAACCTTTCCACCAGTGTGCTGTTCAATTCTCAAATCCAATTGGTCAGAAGGCGTTGATTCATTTTCTCCCTTATCGTTTTTGTCGCAGTGATCGTGGTGCTGTTCTCGGCCCTGAGGAAGCAGCGACGCAAAGAACCTCTGATCATCTCCAAAGAGGACGTCAGGGACAACGTGGTGAGCTACAACGATGAGGGCGGAGGCGAAGAGGACACGCAGGCCTTCGACATTGGAGCGTTGCGCCACCCGGAGGCAATGGAGGAAACCAACCAACTGAGGCGTGACATCATCCCGGACGTCCTGTTCCCGTACCGCACGTACTCTCCCGCCAACGAGTGTAGCAACCTCAGAGACTTCCTCATCAGCAGGCTGAAGGAGACGGACACCGACCCCTCTGCTCCTCCTTACGATTCCCTCGCGACGTACGCTTATGAGGGCAACGGCTCCATCGCCGAGTCTCTGAGCTCGCTGGAGTCATCGGTGAATGAAGGAGATCACGAGTACGACTTCCTCGGCACCTGGGGGCCGGAGTTTAAAAAGCTCGCCGATATGTACATGCCAAAAGAGACGGCGTCGGCGAGCTAAAGGATTCCACTCAGATCGGCGTATGTTTATCGTGGACTACAAGTTAACTCTCGCTCCAGATGGATTTTCTACTGACACTCTGTCTACTGACTTTCACTTTTTTGCTAAAAATCAGATTTTTTTTGTTTGTTCACGGTCTCGTGGCGGTTTTCGTGCTGATGAGAAGAGTGTTTAGTGATTTTGTCGATGCTGTTTGTTCATTAGCAGAAAAAAAACAAAGACAAAATGAACATTTGATCTCAGCTTCATTCATTTGCTTGTGCGAAAGGTTTTACTCGTGTCATTTTGCCAAACCGTGGCTTTATCACTGAGATCGAACGCAGCAGTGTCGTAGAAATGCTGTGAAAACACACACAGGCTTGTTTCTGAATGTTGTCGTGTTTTATATCCATATTTTTTATGAATATATTTTAATAAAAAATATGAATGCATCATTGTCCTTGATGTGTTCTGTAAATATTTGCACAGCACCTACTTCCACTCACACTCATCTGATCATCAGAAGGTTGTGAGTTCAAGTCCCGGTCCTGCCAAGCTGTCACTCTTGGGCCTTTAACCCTTGTGTGCTTGGGTTTAAGTGAATAAAAGCAGGTTTTAAAGAATCTGGAAAGATTCAGACACAATTTAAGAAAGATATGATGGTGATGATGATGACACGTTTGAGTCTGGTTCATGCATGGAGCTTTAATTTGAACATTTTCATTGACAAAGTATTGCACATTGAAGAAGAAAAATAAGTTGAAACAAACAAAAAAGAGTCTGAAACAAAATAATGAAATGACATTGAAATAAATTAATTAACATCTCGACATCATTAAGCAACTTTCTTCTTCACTCTTCACAGTTATTCTTTGTAAATCCCACACAGCACGCCCACACAGCACACCCACACGGCACATGACCGTGCTCTCTGTTTATTCCCCAAATTAGCGCCTATTATTTGGATCCTCAGTAAATCAGGTCCTACAGGAAAGATTTCAGGAATTAACTCGTATTTGGAGCGTCATTCACAAACGGATCATAAACTACGGGAACATTTGAGTCTTGTACATCAAACAAACACAAAAAGCCCACATTAGCACTAATGTCGCTCTTTAGCGCCGTCATGAGGGCGTCATTTAACAGCCCACAAATTAAAGCAGGAATTAAAAAATAAATCACAAGTGACACAAACTCAACATTGCAACATGTCACATTATCTTCTCGACTTTCATTTCTGAGTGACAGAATAAGTGACCATAATGACCAATAATGAGAATGTTGATTAAAGTGATGTGACGCATCACATAACAACTAACACGAGGAGCGATGAGGACATGTCGAGTTCCACTCGGCGAATATGGAGCACACATCATGCTGTAAACGTGGGCGGAAATCATTTTGCTGAAAATACGAGGCGCTAATGAAGCTCTTCAGGAGGTTGGATATAAAGGGTTCTTCAAAACTGTGCACACACAGAGGAAACATCAGTAATCAGAGATGGTCATTTGGTCAAGAGCTCTCTGGAGGGAGTGCAGATGGAGGTGATGGAGTGAGTGAGTTTTGGTCATTCACACCAACCATCGATGTTTCGGTGCGTCAGATTCTGTGAAGTCGGAAAGCAGGAGAGACGAAACCACTGACTCCCTGAAAGAACATGCTGTACAGACATTTATTAATGTGCTTGCAAAAGCACACTATTGTTCTTCTTAAGTTTTATTTTTATTATTATTATTCGTTTTCACCCGTTTTTTGGATTCACTACTCCTCCTAGGACTTTCGAGATAGAGACACCGTTCCAACGCTGAAACAAAGGGCCTGATCTGGAATGGCGTTAGCATGCTAGTTGTTAGCATGTTATTATGCTAGCTGTTAGCATGTTGGCATGCTAGCTTTTAGCATGCTAGCTGTTCTGCTACAGCTCAGCAAGCACACTTTGCATTTTCTCTATGGAAACGCAGTCTAGTTTTATTATTATTCGTTTTCACCCGTTTTTTGGATCCACTCCTCCTCCTAGGGCTTTCGACATAGAGACACCGTTCCAACGCTGAAACATAGGGCCCGATCTGGAATGGTGTGCTTGTTAAAATGGTTGCACTACCCCTTGTCGTTCGTTCAGTATTCCCGTTTTTCGGCAAAATTCCGTGCCATTGAAATTAATGGGAGTGATGACGTCATAAGGAGCTCCCCCACTCTAGACGTTAGAGCAGGAGGTCTATCCATGTTTTCCATCTAAATCCATGTTTTAAACCCTGTAAAACCTCTGAATTAAATTGAAAAACATATAAAAGGGTGGAGAGGAGGTTTCACTGCGCGAAGCGTCTCCCTTCAAAATGCTGTGAAAGAGTGTGCCGGGCTGAGCCGCGACGCTGACAGAGCGCGCACGCAGGCCGCCATTCGCCGGCGTTTTTAAATCACTGCTGTCCTGTCCTGTCGCTACATTCTTCATCTGTATAATCTTTATCTAGTCTCAAAAAGTAAAATAATTCACACCGGCTGTTAAAAACTTCATTTATTGGTTAAAACTTTTGTTATTACAACTCTGGTAGGAATTCACTCACCAGGCATTCAAAACGCTCTTCCAGGTCTCGTTTGGGGAAACAGATGGACTGTTGCACTGGGGGGGGGGGGGGGGGGGGGGATAGAGGGGTTTCCCGGGTTCTTTGTGGGGCAGCCCATTGTGATGGGGGTGTTTTGGGGTAATGACTTAAAAGCCATTTGGAGGGTTAAATAAGGTATTTTTGTGTATGTCAGTTATTGTATGCATTTTATAGAATGTGAGAGAATGTGGCTTCATTTGAGCAAGCACACTCCAGCAGTTTCTGCAGAGGAAATGCAATCTAGTTCATTTTGCGCTAATTTTTGATAATTAATTTTATCACTTTCTTTCTCATGGACGCTTAAACACGGCCTTGTACTGCATCCATTTTGTTTTTTTTTCAGAAACAAACAAAAAAATAAATAAAATTAAAAAAAAAATCTTGTGAAAAAGAGAAATATTTTACGGAGCCCCTGAAGGGACCGTTGTATGAGAAAATTGTGAATACTTAAAAAAAAAAGTCATGAAAATTTTATTTGACATCATGAGAATTTATTTTCTTAAAGAAAACAAGAAAAAAAAAACTTTGCAGAAAAATCTTGTAAAAAACACAGTTATATTTAGTGTATGCAAAAATGAAATTTGAACAAGATTTTTTTTTGAAAGCATGTCTTCATGGTGTATTTTTTTTAAATAATTATGCATGTGCACAACTTACTATTATTATTTTTTTATTTCATGGAGGGAAAGGGTTTCATGCTCAAATTGTCAAAACTTCTTTTGAAAATGGCATTTATTTATTTACTTGCATGTCCATGAGGTAATTTTTAGTTTTCACAGATTTATTTATTTATTTAATTTTTTGCAGGGACTCTGTAACACGCCTGCTATGGAACCCGACGGAAACGCCGAGCAGTGACCTGATGGGCAAACTCTGTTGGAATTGTAGATGAATAAAGCTTGAAGAAAAACTTAATGTAGCTCCGCCCCTCACATTAACAACTCAACCGGATTTCTACTTCTTTTAAATTTCTTTTTATAAATCAGTTTTTTGTACAGTTTTTCACGTGAACAGAGGTGTGACTCTGTCATTTCTTTTTGACCATTAAATAAACCAATTAAAAGGTTATGGTTTGTGTTAAAAGTACAGTTTCAGTTCTTACAAAAGATCAGGTATATTAAATTAATAATAATAATAATAATAATAATAATAATAATAATAATAAAATGCACTTCATATAGAAAACAGTTTCTTCTGCTTTTCTAACTTTCTTTTTGTTTATTTTGGCCAAAGTTACAAAAGTAAAAATAAATAAATACATAAATAAATAAAGAGGCGGCACGGTGGTGTAGTGGTTATTTAGCATTGTCGCCTCACAGCAAGAAGGTCCGGGTTCGAGCCCCGTGGCCGGCGAGGGCCTTTCTGTGCGGAGTTTGCATGTTCTCCCCGTGTCCGCGTGGGTTTCCTCCGGGTGCTCCGGTTTCCCCCACAGTCCAAAGACATGCAGGTTAGGTTAACTGGTGACTCTAAATTGACCGTAGGTGTGAATGTGAGTGTGAATGGTTGTCTGTGTCTATGTGTCAGCCCTGTGATGACCTGGCGACTTGTCCAGGGTGTACCCCGCCTCTCACCCGTAGTCAGCTGCGGATAGCTTGCCAGCTTGCTGTGACCATATAGAACAGGATAAAGCGGCTACAGATAATGGTTGGATGGATGGATGGATAAATAAATAAATAAATAAATATTTTCATTTCTGAACATACCAGGACCATATATCTATCTATCTATCTATCTATCTATCTATCTATCTATCTATCTATCTATCTATATATATATATATATATATATATATAAATATTTTAAAAATTTTTATCCAGGGCTATAACACACTGTGTCACGCTGCTGTATGGTATGATCTACCAGAGTCACTGTTACCAAACTGAAGGTGTTTATTTCCCTAAAACAGTATGACATACTGTCGTTTTATTCCTCTTATACTACAGCACACATTCTGCAAAGTGAGTTAACATTTCAGTTTCACGTTTCACCTCTTTTCTATCCTTTTAGCAGTACATTTCAGATCAGTGAAACATCCCTGTTCCTGTGTGTTCCCACACCAGCGTCTCTTTTCTCTCTACTGATAAAAAACACATGCACACTTTATCATCCCTCCATCTCTTTACTCATACTGGCCTTTTACAGTTAAACAACTTTCACAGGATTTTAATTATTGAAGTTTATCATGATATTATTCTCCCACATTCCTGCCATTCCATCCACCTCTAAGTACTGTGTGTGAAACCAGTAAAAACACATGAGCTGAGAGAAAATTATGGCGTCCATTTTTGAGGATATAAAAGACTGATGATTCTTTTGCAACATTAAACTGTGACGATGTTCAATTGCGGTGTTTAAAATCTTCTCACACATTGTTCTGTCTACGGAGTGGGGCGCGTTTATTTATTCACAGAGATTTTCACACCAAACACAAAACGTGTGTGTTTTAACAGGGGATTTATTTCCGGCTGATGCTCACAGATTTGACATGTGGCTCAACTCATGTAAAAGTGATTGATTGATTGATTGATTGATTGATTGATTGATTGATTGATTGATTGATTGATTGATTGATTGATTGATTGATTGATTGATTGATAACACTTTAATGTCAGATAACTCTGAAATTTGTCTTACGTCCTAGCAAAGTATTGCAAATGCAGCTCCATTTGTGAAGAATAATACATATGTACAATACTACATTACACGTACACACAAACTACATACCCACACAGTTTCACAACAGGCAGGTACAATACATATAACAACACATGAAATAAATAACAGCACATATAACATAAATGTCCAATCACCATCTGCTTGACCCTGGTTCAATTTCAGTGTTTAACTTCAGGATAGCCTGGTGTACAAAAGAACGCTTTAACCTTATCCTATTAAATTGTGGCATACTGAATCTGCGGTTAGATGGTAAAAGTTGAAATTCATTATTTAAGACACGATTATGGTTAGAAACAATGTTCTTAGCCATTCTTATCATGCTTTTATGATAAGCTAATTCATAGATGTTATGAAGATGTTGACCAATAATCTTTGAGCAGATTTTAGTTTGATGGGACAATTTAGTTTTTAAGCTCATAGATAGACCGCCATACCAAACAATATTACAGTACTGAAAGATGCTCATTATCACAGAAGTAAAAAAAAAAGAAGAAGAATCGGTTTGCTCGCTCCAAATGATCGAAGACGACGAAGAAAATAAATTCTTTGCTTTGTTCTTTTGCAAACGTATTCTATGTGGTCCTTCCAGGACAGCAAGTGATCTACCCATACTCCTAAATATTTTTAAGACATTACCTGTTTAATTTCTTCACTGTGAATAACAATAGGACTTTTATATGAGTCTGGTGGGGCCCCAAAGATGATTTCTTCAGTTTTTTTTTTGTATTTATCTCAAGAGCATTGTCATCACTCCACTCAACAACTTTAGTCACACCAGTGGCGGTTCTAGACCAAAATTACTAGGGGGGCCAAGGTGGGGCCAGTGTTTTTTCAGGGGGGCACATATGGACAAAACATGGCAATATTTAAGTGTTCAAAATTTTTGTTTAGTTTATTTAAAACCAAAACAAAATAGATTGAGCATAAATACAATGAGATAAACATTCTGTCTCAATAGCCTAAACATAAAATAAATTGTGCTCAATAAATCTTAAAACCATGTTTCTCTTTTTTTGTAAAATAAGATTTCTATTTTTGCATACAATGAACCTTTTCTTCAGATGTGGCTGCACTGGAGTGTCGTCCAAGCACTTGCTGATATCTGGAGAAAGATGAATACAGTAAATGTGAGAGTGCGACTGAGAACAACATTTATTTATCATTATTCATTTATTAATTTATTATTATATCTATTTTTATTTTATATTTATTAATTATTATTCAGACTTCACACTTTCAGGGTAGGCTATATGAATTGTAGGCCGACACCGCTCACACACACACATTTGTTCAACATCACAAACCTGATGGTGCTGTACTTGATATGCATGGTGAATCTGGTTGTCCCAATGACTCGTTGGGTTGTCCCTCATTCTGTCCCTCAATCTGATCCTGAATGTCTTCATCCTCACTCTCAGATTGCCTTTCACATGCCTCACTTTCCACCTCTCCAACCACCACCTCTGGCTCTCTCTCCACCTCTGGCTCTCTCTCCTCTTTCATAATCTTCATCTTCCTTACTCTCTCTATGTTGCTTTTTGCCAACAGGGGCAAAAAAGGACATAATGTCCTTCTTGCTCCTTTCATGATGATAGCCTACAGTAGGCCTATACTAAAAAGTAAATGGAGAGGAATGTAGCCTCTACATATCACAAGGCCATTCAAGTTTTACAAGAAGGTTAAACACTGTCGGTTATTTTACCCATTTCCCAAAAATATTAAGTTAGGCTACTTATTGCTGTGCAATGCACTTTTAAGAAAGCGCAATAAAACGGATTTATTATTGTAGTGAACAACAACAGTAAAACACGGATATGTACAAACACTGACGTTATGAAATTGAATAATTTTCCTTACCTTCACCTCTTTGCAGTAGCCTAGTCCTTGCAGGGCTGCAGCTGTTATCTCTCACATCCGAAGTTTGCAATTCGCGCTGCTGCTGGTCTTTCTGCTGCAGGTAACAGTGTGCGTGCAGCGCTTTAAGGAGTCCATGTAGAACACTCAGTCATGCCAGTTCCGATCTTCGAGCCTGCGCACGTCGAAATTAATAAAGCTTATTATATGTTCAGCACAGGGGCCACAACAGGGGCCAGGAGCAATTTTACAGGGGCACTGGCCCCCCCTGGCCCCCATTTAAAACCGCCTATGAGTCACACCGTGTTGGTGTAGTTCAGGAGCAGTTGAGTTATTTAGGAGTGACAGTAGGACTGTATCATCAGAGTACTTTAAAATAAACTGGTTTGATGTATCTATATGACAGTCATCTGTATATAAAGTGAAAAGTACAGCAGAGCTGACACACCCTTGGGGGGCTCCCACATTGGTTGTGATAACAGATGAGATGGTTTTATTTATTTCTACAAACTGAATTCTATCGCTCAGAAAGGAGGCATACCAGTGTATTAGATAGGGGTTCAGGTCCCACTTGACCATCTTGGTCACCAATAGATTAGTTTGTATTGTATTAAAAGCTGATGAAAAGTCTAAAAAGAGAGCTCTTGCGTATGTGTTGGGTTTGTCTAAATGCTTGGTTATCAAATGAACCAGAGTGACTACCGCATCTTCTGTCCCACAGCCCTGCTTATAGGCAAATTGATAAGGGTCAAATTTATCCCTCATGATGACCAAGTAACGTAACAGAATTCTTTCTAGTGCTTTCATGACCACTGAGGTCAATGCTATTGGTCGAAAGTCCTTGTATTCTCTAGGGCAGGAAATTTTGGGGATTGGATTAATATATGAAGTTTTCCATAGTAAGGGAACTGTGTGTGTGTCTATTGATGCTTGAAAGACAGGTTGCCAGGCTGGGGCCAGTTCTGAGGCAAAGTTCTTTAAAAGAAAACTACTGCACTCATCTGGCCCTGCAGCTTTCCTTGGACTGGTATATTGGAATGTTTTCCTAACATTTTCACTAGTGATAGTGATTCTGTTTGCAGGCGTCACTTTCATGTTTTTGAGAATATCTGCACACTTATCAGGATTATCATGTGATTCAAATCAAGAAAAGAAACTGTTTAAATTATTAGCAAAACACATTTCATTTTCTGACACAACAGGCTTCGATGATTTAGATAGTCCAGTCATAGATTTCATGATGGTCCACACTTTCTTAGGGTTATGAGCTTTGAAAATAAAGGTTAATATTAACATCAGGAGGGTGGCACGGTGGTGTAATGGTTAGCACTGTCGCCTCACAGCAAGAAGGTCCGGGTTCGAGCCCTGTGGCCGGCGAGGGCCTTTCTGTGTGGAGTTTGCATGTTCTCCGCGTGGGTTTCCTCCGGGTGCTCCGGTTTCCCCCACAGTCCAAAGACATGCAGGTTAGGTTAACTGGTGACTCTAAATTGAGCGTAGGTGTGAATGTGAGTGTGAATGGTTGTCGGTGTCTATGTGTCAGCCCTGTGATGACCTGGTGACTTGTCCAGGGTGTACCCCGCCTTTCGCCCGTAGTCAGCTGGGATAGAACAGGATAAAGCAGCTAGAGATAATTGGTCATTTATTTATTATTGTCACTATACACATGTACAATGAGATTAAAGCAACTCCAATAACAGTGCAAACAGCATGTAGGGGGGAGGGGGGGGAGAGTGTAAGGGGGGTGAGGTGCACAGTCCTGAGGTGTATGTGTTGTGTTACACATTATGGAATGAGGTATTGCTCATTGCACATATAAAGTATTGCACAGAGTCACATTATAAACTAAAATAAAATATTACACATTTATGAAGTATTGCAAGGTAAGGTAGGTGCACAGACTTGAGGTGTATGTGTTGTGTGTAAGGTGCACAGTCCTGAGGTGAATGTGTTGCATTTCACATTATGGAGTGAGGTATTGCACATTATAAAAGTATTGCACAGAGAGAGTCACCTTATAAAGTACTGCACATTATAAATTATTGCACGAAGAGAGTCACATAGTAAAATAAATAGACTATAAAGTCAGAGCATATTCGAGTTCAGGGCGGTTATGGCTTTTGGAAAGAAGCTGTTTTTGAATCGGTTTGTCTTTGTCCTGATGCACCTGTAGCACCTCCCTGAGGGCAACAGGTCGAACAGATCAAAGCCAGGGTGGGAGCGGTCCTTGATAATGTTCTTAGCTCTGCTAAGGCAGCGGGAGGTGTAAATGTCCATCAGGGAGGGGAGAGGGCAGCCAATGATCTTCTGTGCTGCCTTAACTACCCTCTGGAGCCTCTCCCTGTCTACAGCAGTGCAGCTGCTGTACCATACTGTAATACAGTACATCAGCAGGCTCTCGATGGATGAGCGGTAGAAGGTCAGCAGCAGGTTGGAGTTTAGGTTGTACTTCCTGAGGACTCTCTGGAAGTGTAGCTGCTGCTGAGCCTTCTTAATGACTGCTGTGATGTTTACAGACCAGGAAATGTCGGCGGAGATGAGGACGCTGAGAAACCGGAAGGTGTGGACCCTCTCCACATACACGTTGTAATGAGATGAGATGAGATTTTTAGTGCGAAGTATTGTGAATAAAGAAAAGACAAAGTGTGTAAGTGTAGTTTGTTTGTTTATGTGTTTGTTTGTTTTTCATTTTTTTTTAAATGACACCAACTTGTCAACTCAAACAATTCTTTAATTTATAAAATTATTTATTTATTAAATAAATAACTTTATCCATTTATAGCTACATTTAATCTTTATTATCTTAAATAATGATAAATGTGTTCATCAAGAGCCACATGTTTTTCGATGTAAATCATTTAATACTTTACAAAATAATGTTAAAAAATGTTATTTTTTAAAGTATTTCTTTTTTTTAAAATAATTAACAATCTGCGTTATTTATTATGAACATTGTTGAAGGAAACGTAGCTGATCATGATGCGTATTTTTTTTAAAGCCACATTTACAACATCTAAAACTAAGCCCTTGTTAGATATAACATTTAATATGATCTTATTGTCATCTGAAGGTCGTCCTTCTGGAGACGGAGTTGAAGTTAAAATGGTGTCATAAAATAATCACAGCTAATTAAATGCTCAAAAAGATCAGAAATCTGTAAAGTAGATTCTGTACCATGTTTTTTTCCTCCAATTTTCTGCATTTATTTTTAATGTTGTAAATTTATTTTAATGAGTTGTAATGTTCAGCGTTGACCAGCAGATGGCGTGATGGAGCAACAGAAGAAGTGCCAGTGAAGAGAGTGAACGTGTCTCCTGTTAAACAAATAAAGTCTCTATTATTTTTTATTATTTATTGACTAAAGTAACATTCTATAGCGGAAGCAACAAATATAAGCCAAGTGTCCCTTTATAAACGTTTTATTACAATGTAATTACATGTTAATAAACATGAATGGGGTATTTATAAAAACCTGCAAAGCTGCAAATTGGTGTGAGTGTTGAACTGACCAACAACAACATAAACAACAATAACAACAGCAGCAGCAGCACAGAGGGATGTTGGTACAGGAAGCAAACACAAGTTACAGGTTTGATTTATTTTTTTAAAAAATGAAGCTTTAATTGGATCCCAAAGTCCAACATCACTCTGACATCACACTTAATTTGCATTCACATTTACATATTTGACAAATGAATAAATAGGAAGTTTACTCCATCTGCGTCATCATTAAAAATCAATTGAATATAATGATTTTTAAAATAAAATAAAATATTAGAAATTATTGTTATAAAATTGTTTCGCTATGTCTTCAGTCTCATGAGTGACATTGATGTCAGTGTAAAAATCTGAAGAAAATACATTCGAATAAAAAGATCATTCTGAATCAGATAGTTTTAATCAATCAATCAATCAATCAATCAATCAATCAATCAATCAATCCACTCTGGTGAATCAGAATTCTGACATTTCTGCACCACTGAGATTGGACGTTCTCTCTGGAGATTCACTGAAACTGAAGAATGAAAAGAAACTGCTGCACAATTTTAAAAAAATAATAATCATAATAAAATTGCAAAAATCAGTAAAGTCAAAGAAAATACAAATATTCACCCAGTCAGTAATGTGCATGAAATGCTAAAGCCCTCGATCCTCAAATACAATTTAATTTATGTAACAGGGTTTTTTTTTTGGTTTGTTTTTTTAATAAAACATTCACAAAATATAAAAATATATAATAAAATTTGTTAAAAAATACAATAAATAAATGCACAACCTGTATTCATTGAAATAAAACTGGAAAGTAAAACAGATTCAAAAAGAATATAAAAGTTGGCATTAAAAGTATGGAAAAAATATGCTTTAATGCTTAAGTGCAACAAAATAATGTTTGTTTATTTATTTATTTATGTATTTATTTATTTATATAATGAAATCAGTATGCAGGAACATGTCAGAGTGTAAATGCAATATACCAGTAAAATGAAGACAAATAACACCAATATTTTCTCCGTATTTTTAAAATTGGCATGCTGTGAAAAAGTGAGGAAAAAAGTTTGGTTTTTTTCTTGCTTTTGAAATAGAGTCGTCTGTGACTTTAGTGGCTGTACTGGGACTTCCAAAGTGGCCTGTTTCCTTCTCAGTCTGTCACAGCCACATACAGGAAGTAGGCGAGAAAACAGGACAGTTACAAAAGTGCACGTTTCCGATGTCAAATTTTCATGGTACCACCCTCTCATTAACATGAGACCGCCCATAGCAATCTGGATCCAGTATACGGAGCTGTACTGACTCTGGTGAAGTCGAGCTCCGGCCCGCAAACTGTCAGTAAACTGTTTAAAAAAATCCAAATCATCTTTCCATCACGCTAAATTTAGATAAAATGTAGTTTGCTCGACTTTCTGAACTGAGCACAGTGTTGGAGTCACAATCAACTCGCTGTTGTGTGATTTTGATAAATTTGTTAACCTTCCTGCGCTGAGGCGTGTCCCGTAAACTCTGACGTTACCCCGGGGGTGTTTTCAGGAATCTTTGTTTCATTCGAACACAAGCATTTGGAGGTGATCATCAAAACAGGAACATGAAAACTGAAGCAAAGAATTTGGTGGGTGTGGCTGAGAGAAATCTCATTTAAACATGTTAGCCAATCAGAGCAAAGCTACTTACATATTTAATATTAAAAGTGCAGCTGCAAAATCAATCTGTTTTTATCCTGTAGGGTTTTTATATCATGATAAAATGGCATGAGGGAGAAAAAAAACCACCAAGATGTTTTTTTTTAATTTATTTATTTAAAAACTTTACTAAAGCATCTCAAGAAAAAATATAAAATAGTCAAACTGTATGATGTGCCCCCTTTAAATAAACACAGAGGTGTGGTTTTTTTTTTCCTTTTTGAAAAGTAAAACACGATGCATGTGTGCACCTGTGAGTCTGCAGCTTGCGAGTTGATTTATCCTTCGAGATAAAGTTAGCACGAGCACAAACAGCACGGTGTGCACTCAGCAGGATTTCAGCGGGCCGATGCTCCTGGAGCTGAGCTCGGCTCTGTTATAAATCACTGAGTGAGTTTTAACTCTGATCTCTGAACAAGGACAATAAAAGGTTTATGAAGTGGAGGAGGACACGAGAGTCGGATTTAAATATTAAAGCGACCGAACCCGACCGCTCTCTCTGACCAATCAGCAAGAAATTATTCAATCAAAACTTAAAGCTGCCCTCAGTAATCTTTTAAAGGTATTCTATAACCATAAGACTCCTGTAGCTTTAAACACACCTTCAAAAAAAAAAAATGTGTTTCACAAGGTAGCTGTACACCTGATCTCTCTCGGCTCTTCATTTCTGACTTTATTTAGCTTTTTTCTGGCCCAGAAAATTAGTTCCACCCTCTGTCTTTTTTTCCACTTTAAAATGATCCCCTGGAGCCTTTTATGCTTTTAAACACAGAACAAATGGCACAATTTCATAAAGGAAATACAAAGGCTTATTTTTTTACATGAGGAATGTGTAAGAACGTGAACATAAAAGGAATCATGTACACTGTAAAAAGTATACCCTTACTCAAATTTTAAAAAAAAATGATGTCCGTTTGTCACATCTAAAATATTTGACTTCACAGAATCTAAATTGAGTCACTTGTTACGACCTGATTCTTTTACGTTGACAAACGATATTACTGCACTTGACCCAAATTTAATTGTTCTCCTTGATCCAAATGAATTTCTTTGCATTTCAGTTGCTGAACCAAACTAATATATTGACATTGAACCAATCTAATGTTTTTACATTACACCAAATTAACATTAATTAATATGTTTGCATTGACACCAGTTAATTCATTTACATATAGTCAAATCACATTTTTTACATTTCATTTTACATCAAAAATAATTTGCAATTCCCATCTTAAACTCTACAAAACACTAGACAAGACACTTGGCCAACAGTTTTTTTTAAACTCCTTTATTCCTCAGAGTAAAAAAGGAACATAACATGTAGGGATGTACCGAATCTGTTAGGGTTTTGCTGGGATTCCCCCAGCAAACCCCCACTAGGCCACCAGGGGGATGACTCAAGTGCAGAGGCTTGAGGCGGAAGTAGAAAAGTATCAAAAAGTTTATATACAATATTAACAGTCCAAACAAAAATATAATCCAAAAAACGCTCAGAAGATGAAGGGAAAAATAAAATATCCAAAAGGTCAAAGGTAAATACAAAAGCAAAAAAATAGAAAAGAAAAGGCAAAATACCAACGCTCAGAAGATCAAAAAACAGTAAATACAAAGTCAAAAAAGTCCAAAAAGCAAAGCAAAGTGCAAAACCAAAGAGACTACGGCAAGGAACACAGAACAGAGGTAACTGGAGCTAAACATAACAGCACAAAGACTCCGTGACGAGAGGACTGAACTCAGGGGGTATAAATACACAAAATAAATTGGAAACAGGTGACACTAATGAAAACAGGCAATCAACACCAACACAAAACACAGGACACAGTGGCGACCTCTAGAGGCCAAAACAAACATAGACAAAAAACAGGAAATAACAGCGGCCTCTAGAGGCCAAAACAGTCCCAGTCCTAATAGAATCCTGATTTTTAAGGTTCTGCCGAATACCAAATCCACTGCTTAAGATTCGGCCGAAACCGAATACCGAATCCTACTCCAAACATTAGCTAGTACATTATAATGCAGTGAAAAACATTGCACATTTCCTTTTCTTAATAGTAAGATAGAGATACTTTATCCAGAAGGAATATTTTATTATTTTATTTTAAACTGTAAAAACATAGGCAATAACTTCTGCCACTATTTTGTATTTGAATAGTCACACTTAGAGAACATCACTGAAATTTTCAGCTTAAAGTCACTCAGTGTACAGGCTTTAGTATACTGTCCATTATAAAGAACAAAGAAAAAGAGCAAAGAGTGACATTATTGCTAAAAGAATAAGACCTGTCAGTAACAGTGAGCCATTGCTAAAGTGCTCTTTGTTGAACAAAAAATAAAAAGTAAAAAAAAAAAGAATCTCTGCGGATAGAATGCAGCAAAACATAGCACATTTACATTTTAACTCTTGCATACATGTAAGCCTACTTAATTTTCAAACAAAAAGGTGATATTTAATACTGAATCTGTTTTCCTCAGGGAAAAAAAAAACTTACTGGGGATCTTGATCATGTTTAATGCTTACACTCATGGAACATAAATTATAGGCTATTTCACTTCAATTTCAAGCACTTACAACTGTAGGCTTAATTTGATACATTAAACAAAGTGTAGCACAAAAAACTCGAACATGTCTCTATGTAGGCTATTTTATTAATAACCTAGTTCTATAGCTAGCGTTGGTAATGGTGGTCTGAGTGCCACTTTTTATCTGTGACTGTGAGGTTGCGGTACCTGAAGCCTCACTGACGTTAGACTCGGCCATGCACAACTCGTACTCCGTCGGATGCTTTGAGCGAAGATGTTTTAACAGCGGAGATGTTGTGTACTGTTTAGCATCTTTCCCACCATGAGACAACTCTGTACTGCAAAGTGTGCATGTTGCGTGACTTGAATCTCCCTCTTTCACTTGAAAGTACTGCCACACAACACTCTTTCGGCTCACTGCTTCCATTTTCGATTTCGACTGCAAGCACAATGGAGGCTATCTTCTCCTAAACATTGACAACATAATCGCATGCACATGTGCTGCACGTAGGATTCGGTTTGGTCGTCGCTCTAGGGTTCGGCCGAAACTGAACCCCTTTAAAAGGGCCAAGATTCGGCCGAATCCGAAACTGAATCTTGGATTCGGTGCAACCCTAATAACGTGGCAGTGTGTCCAGACAGACTGAAATGAAACATGTCAGTGTGTTGCCACTTGTGAGAGATGTAAGACAAATAGAAAATAGATGGCCTACCAAGCAAATGAACTAGAACAAACACACAAGGGAAAGGGTCACAGGCTTCTCTCATCTGAACTGTAATTAAATGAAACATTTCGTTCCTGAAGCAGTGTTGTCCCTCTAAAGATCATATTCAAAACACTCAAAACCCAACATAACAGCCTTAAATGGCGACAGCACCCCATGACTAGATGCAACAAAGTGCCACTGAGGTTGTCTACCTCTTAAATGCTGGATAGAAGGCTGCAGCAACTACAGACTACCTCAATGTACATACACAAGGTCACACACCTGCATGCACCTGTACATGCATGCTGCGCTCACACAAATGCATGCATGCCAATATACACTACTGTGCAGTGTTGAGTTCTCCATTGAGTTTACGAATCTTGGAGGTCATCTTGTTGGAACCAAGCTCCATCAGGATCTTCTGAAGGGCCTCAAAGGTGAACCTGAATCCCTGTGGATATTCCATGTTAAGAGCATAGCAAAGTCCAAAGAGCATTACAACTCCAACTGTGACAGAAGGCAACTCATTGAGGACCTCCACACCATCAATGATGATCCCGATGTCTTGGGGCTGTTGTAGAAGGCTTGAGTTCTCTCTGAAGACAAAGACCGCCATGATGGTACTCTCCAGCTCTTGCTCGGCTTGATCTTTCTGGGACACCTGAGGTAAAATATACAAAATGTGTAAGCAAACTGCAGTCTGGCACACCTGATTAATCACTACATTCAATGGCAGAGTTGTCCTGTTCCCCCAGGATTAATCAAGTTGCATCTCATCATTGAAACAGAATAGATCTGGACATACCATGTATTCTTTTATTAGGTCCTTAACACGTTCTCCCAGGTAGATGATGAGAGCTTTGAGGACACACACTCTTCTGACATCAGCATCAGCATCCTGCAGGGACAGTCAAAAGGGTTACTATGCAATGTGTAAGCTAGTCTAGCTTCTCAATTCCTGGCTCTGCCACAAACAGTGCTTTTACAACGTGCATCAGGTCAAGATTGAATCCATGGCACAGATTAATTGAAAGCATAGTGACAAAGTAAAAACTGTATCCAGTATGGCTCTGTCAGAGGCCATTGGCAGTCTCTCTTGGAAGATGAAGACTGGATGGCTCTTGACTGGATTCCTATACTATGGAAGTAAATTTGGTGCAAAACACTCACACCTGTGCATTTGGAATTTCAAACTAGTAATTTTTGTTTTCCACAAATGCAACACAACAGTTAGACTTTAAATTCTTAGTTACAGGTGAACAAATTATTTTCTACGAGTCACAAATTAATAAACTCATAGGGGCAAATTTCTGCTACGGATGCTTTAGTGAATTAGTCTGGTTAACACCAGACCATATCACAAGTGAAATATGGTCTGGAATCCGCCTATTGAATTTCTCGTAGGGGAGGTGTGGTTTACGATTGTCAACGGCCATTTATTGGATGTTGCGAATGTCTATCATTTGGCGTATACGTAGCCCATGGCCAATCATGGCAGTTGTACCTGGTGACGTAGTTAGAGCGACGAAGAGGCGAAGAAAGACTGTAACGCCAAATGCTATTCTTTTTTTTAAAACAAACTTTCGCTCTAAACTATTCAGAACAGTGTCTAAAGCTTGATCGAAAGTTTGGTTCATATCGCTCGCCGCCATGTTAAATGTGATCCGTAAACAGTCCCAAATAAACTACAAGCTTCCGTTTGTCGAGTAGTACGCGTCACCATCTTTCCACCCCTCCCCACTCTCTGATTGGCTCCCTAACTCAGGCGAGCCTTTAGACCATAGTTTCCATGCTGTCTTTTCAGATCGGAACGATTGTGCAAAGCAGCATGGGATTTCCCAGGCTAGTAGTGAATATGGTGCAAAACACCTTTGCACACCCGTACAAAAAATGCCATGGACAAAAACTGCACATCAGCAAACCAGTATATGACTTCATACAATGAGAGTTGCACAAACAGTATGCATGTTCATCAGATATAAGGGTTAAAAGCTGTTGTTGTTAGTGGTTAATTACATACATCCTGGAGACCTGCGGGATATTGGTGCAGGTAAAGGTAAATACTATGCAGTGAATTTTCCTCTGAGAGATGGAATAGATGATGACTCGTATGAACAGATCTTCAAACCTGTGATGGCGAGGGTGATGGAGATGTATCAGCCGAGTGCTGTGGTGCTGCAGTGTGGAGCTGATTCTCTCTCAGGAGACCGGCTTGGCTGCTTCAACCTCACCATCCGTGGTCATGCGAAGTGTGTGGAGTATATGAAGTCATTTAATCTGCCGTTGTTGATGCTGGGGGGAGGGGGTTACACCATTCGCAATGTTGCCCGCTGCTGGACCTATGAAACTGCCGTCGCCCTGGATACCGACATCCCTGATGAGTTGCCGTATAATGATTATTTTGAATATTTTGGTCCGGACTTTAAGCTGCACATCAGTCCGTCTAACATGACCAGCCAGAACACGCAGGAGTACATGGACAAGATTAAGCAGCATCTCTTTGAGAACCTGCGCATGTTACCCCACGCCCCCGGGGTTCAGATGCAGCCCATTCCAGAGGACAGTGTTCCTGATGACACTGCAGACGAGGACACGGAGGACCCAGACAAACGCATGTCCATCCGAGCGTCAGATAAGAGGATTGCATGTGATGAAGAGTTCTCGGACTCTGAGGATGAGGGGGAGGGGGGACGCAGGAACGTGGCCAATCACAAGAAGGGAGTGAAGCAGGCACGGGTGGAGGGCGACAGGAAGTGTTTGAGCTGAAGTCTGAAGTGTTGATTTTTGTAGTGTTGGCAAAAGAAAACAAGGAAACCTGAACTGTCTGACTTTGAGGATCTCGCCGAGGCAGCAGTATGTTGCCCACCACAGCGTACTCCCCACAGAGACAGGCCAACGGCAGCCTGAACTCCCGTGATGCTGCTCGACACACCGCCGGGCGCCGCCAGTGAAATACCACTACTCTTATCGTTTCCTCACTAACCTGGTGAGGCGGGGGGGCGAGCCCCTGAGCGAGCTCTCACTTCTGCCTTCCAAGCCCTCCCCGGGTGCTCCCCGGCTAAACACCGGGGGGCACTCTCGTCTGGGGTGGCGACCCGCTCCAGGGACAGTGGCAGGTGGGGAGTTTGACTGGGGCAGTACACCTGTCAAAGCGTAACGCAGGTGTCCTAAGGCGAGCTCAGGGAGGACAGAAACCTCCCGTGGAGCAGAAGGGCAAAAGCTCGCTTGATCTTGATTTTCAGTATGAGTACAGACCATGAAAGCGGGGCCTCATGATCCTTCTGGCTTTTTGGGTTTTAAGCAGGAGGTGTCAGAAAAGTTACCACAGGGATAGCAGTTTTATCCGGTAAAGCTAATGACTAGAGGCCTTGGGGCCGAAACGATCTCAACCTATTCTCAAACTTTAAATGGGTAAGATGCCCGGCTCGCTGGTTTGGAGCCGGGCATGGAATGCGAGCCACCCAGTGGGCCACTTTTGGTAAGCAGAACTGGCACTGCGGGATGAACCGACGGCCGGGTATGGGCCCGACGCTCCAGCGCCATCCATTTTCAGGGCTAGTTGATTCAGCAGGTGAGTTGTTACACACTCCTTAGCGGATTCCGACTTCCATGGCCACCGTCCTGCTGTCTATGTGTTGACTTGGGAGAGTATGCCGAGTGTCTCCCCAGGCTGGGCTGAAAGTCCATGCTCGCTGTGCTGAGTGAGCAGCTGTGAGCGGCACGTCTCCCCTTCAACCTTTTTTAGTGCAGAGGAACCAGTATCACATATTTTACAGGTCAGTTCAGCACTGGCTCTTTTCTCCTCCTTTTTGGTTTTCCCCGCTATTGAAAAGCTTTCCAGTGCTTCATTGTCTTTAGAGTTACATACAGAAGTGTCCGATGTGCTGGATGCTTTTAGAGGAATCTCAATATATCCCAGAAGAGGGTCCTGTGTACAGACTGAGCTGAAAGGCCTGCGGTCCACCGGACAGATCTGCAGCATCTGAGCCCAACGCAGGATGCAGCTGAGACAGTAGACGTGGTTGCAGGTGTCTGGTACAGCGCGCTCTACAGGCCTCGGGGGGTTCAGACAGATGGGGCAGAGCTGGCTCTCCTCATCCTCCGACACATCCTCCACACCATTTCTGGGACATGTAGGCATCTTTGGTTCAGTGTGTCCACCACTGCCGGTCTTGGGTAAGTCTTAGCCAAGAGGCTTAGCCAGCCAGCTAGGATGCGTGTTACACCGTGGTGGCGCTTCTCCACTACAACCAGCATGCGAGCCCCTGCAGCAACTTCTGTGTCCAACGTGAACGGGTACAAAGTGCACAGGCGATGGCTTTAGAAGTGTCCCGGCCACATGTAGCGGGCTTGGATACTTGTAGCAGTCACTCCTGACCGCATGGTGGCGCTGCAGGATGAACCGACGGCCGGGTATGGGCCCGACGCTCCAGCGCCATCCATTTTCAGGGCTAGTTGATTCGGCAGGTGAGTTGTTACACACTCCTTAGCGGATTCCGACTTCCATGGCCACCGTCCTGCTGTCTATGTGTTGACTTGGGAGAGTATGCCGAGTGTCTCCCCAGGCTGGGCTGGAAGTCCATGCTCGCTGTGCTGAGTGAGCAGCTGTGAGCGGCACGTCTCCCCTTCAACCTTTTTTAGTGCAGAGGAACCAGTATCACATATTTTACAGGTCAGTTCAGCACTGGCTCTTTTCTCCTCCTTTTTGGTTTTCCCCACTATTGAAAAGCTTTCCAGTGCTTCATTGTCTTTAGAGTTACATACAGAAGTGTCCGATGTGCTGGATGCTTTTAGAGGAATCTCGATATATCCCAGAAATGGTGTGGAGGATGTGTCGGAGGATGAGGAGAGCCAGCTCTGCCCCATCTGTCTGAACCCCCCGAGGCCTGTAGAGCGCGCTGTATCAACAAGGTCCAAGAACTAGATGCTCAACAATAATCTCTGAAATGTGATAAACAGCTGCCAAAAATAAAAAAATTCAGACAGAAATGCAGAACTTGCATTAAACTTGTGTCTCTTGACACACTCGCTCGCTCGCTCTTGTTCATATTCCCTTAATCAGCTCCATTTGCTTCCTCTTGTCCTTCGCCCTGTTGATAGCCATCCTGAACAGACGGCAGTACAGCTCCACCGCAACCGGAGTATCATCATTGCCCGGCACTGGATACGTGATGAGGCTTGGGTCACAGTCTGAGTCGACGATGCCCACTGTGGGAATGTTCATCTTGGCAGCATCGCGCACGCTAGTGTGTGTCTGGAAGACACTGTTTTGTGTACAGAGGAAGATAATGAGGTCAGGCAGGCGCACCCCAGTGGCACCGACATTGGTGAGCACACCTCCCTGCCAGTAGCAGGCGTGAGCGTATTCACCACATCGTTGCGCCGTAGATTCAGTCAGGTGTGTGAACTGGCGCCGGCGACTTACAAAAAGTATGATGCCACCGCGGTAAGCCACATGTGCTGTGAAGTTCAGTGCCAGCTGTAGGTGGGAAACTGTCTGCTCCAGGTCAATGATGTCGACATCCAGGCGTGTACCAAACAGATAGGGTGCCATCAATCTGTGCCTGCAGCCTTTCTTGTGGCCAAGGTGGACTCAGGCTTCAAACAGGTCCTTTAGACTAAAGAGCTCAGACACACTGAAGAAGTCCGGCTGGGTCAGAGGAAAGTTCATGATCTTATCATTCACATCAGCATTTTCGTTGTGAATAGCAGGTGTGGGTTTGGCAGCAGTGGTGAATGTGTGGCTGTTGGAGGAAAACGCAGCTCCCACCAGCTGAGCACTCCTCACACCACGGATTACTCTAGTTAGTATCCCTGCAGCCATGCTTATAATTCCCCTCTGTCTCCTCCCACTGAAGGTCAGCCGATGGCAATCAGCCACAAGGTGTTGCCCACGAAATATCCCACGAACCAGTCGGAGTTGATCACCACAATGTGGTTGATGAAGAAAAGCTGGAGGAAGTGTAAGATGACCAGCAGAGGGTAGAAGGCATTCAGATGCACATCGAAGGCGTATCCCCATTCCACATCATAATCCCGACATGGATGCTTCATCAGGTATTTATTACTGACAATCCACATGAGCGTGGAGATGAGGAGACCAACACCGATGCAGTCGATGAACACGACCCAGAGTAAGAGCTTCAGCGTCTCCACAAACCCCATATCTAACACCAGACCGAAGCCTACTGTGGACACACACAGCCAGATGCTGAGCAGCACGAGGAAGGCAGGGTCATTGCGAGCCCACTGGTCTTTGGTCTGTTTGCGGTAGTGGAAGTTGCGGTCCACTCTCTGTGGCGAGGTGAACAGGTAAAGCATCTGCCACATGGCGAACTCAAAGTCCATCTGTTTGAAGTGCAGGAGGCGGTGCAGGTATTTGTAGCGCTTAGCGCCACCATGGTGTAACACGCGTCCTAGCTGGCTGGCTAAGCCTCTTGGCTAAGACTTACCCAAGACCGGCAGTGGTGGACACACTGAACCAAAGATGCCTACATGTCCCAGAAATGGTGTGGAGGATGTGTCGGAGGATGAGGAGAGCCAGCTCTGCCCCATCTGTCTGAACCCCCCGAGGCCTGTAGAGCGCGCTGTACCAGACACCTGCAACCACGTCTACTGTCTCGGCTGCATCCTGCGCTGGGCTCAGATGCTGCAGATCTGTCCGGTGGACCGCAGGCCTTTCAGCTCAGTCTGCACACAGGACCCTCTTCTGGGATATATCGAGATTCCTCTAAAAGCATCCAGCACATCGGACACTTCTGTATGTAACTCTAAAGACAATGAAGCACTGGAAAGCTTTTTTTTTCCTCCCATAAATGTGGACCAAATCTACCTTTCTCACCCCTCTGTTCGTCGATCAATACGCTACGCTGTATTACTGATAAATCACAAATCGATGCTTTAAACGTGGGAACAGAAAAGGGGGCATGGCTTAATTGACCAATATTTTCGATGCTATTTTTGCATTTGTACACAGGAGAGCATGGTGTGTGTTCATTTTGCATTTATCCGGTGTAGCATGAACACAGTATTTTTGTAGGCAGAGGCGGTGTGTTCGTCGGCCTGGTCCTAATCGACGCTAGCAAGCTTGCCTTGATATGTTTGTGATGTTTGATTTAAGAAGTAGCCATGGGGGAGGGGCGGGGAATTTTGTGGATGTACGATGAAGCCCCTTCGTCTGAGGGGAGCGGAGTATCAAAACGAGAACCCATAACTCATAGTGGCACTTTGGAGCGGTGCACATGCAGGAAGATACACAAAGTAAATGACTGAAATTAAGAAGAAGAAAAAAGCTCAGTCGTTTCTTGATGGCGTCGTGCTGAGCCAGGATCTGCGCAGGATGTGGGAGATCCAGGCACGGCTGGCCGACATGGAAGAAGTGTGGGAGGAGCTATGCGGCACCATGAAGAAGCGTGAAGAGGGTCTGGGCGAGGCTTCCAAGCTGCAGGGCTTCCTGCGCCACCTCGATGACTTTCAGGCCTGGCTTTCACGTATGCAGACAGCCGTGGCCTCCGAGGACATATCCAGTCTGGGGCGGGGAACTATGTAGCATCAGCCACATAAAGTTTTATTTATCAGTAGCGTAAGATAGTATCTATGTCTAAGACACTTCTTTATATTTCGTATTAAAACGTCTATGTAAAGTAAGACATAGAAAGCCTCACTTTAAGAGAAATTCAGGGCGAGCGTAAGCCTAGGAAGGCTATAGGGTTCTTCTCTGTCACTCACCCTGTCACTGACACATGCACACACCTCCTCGCTCCCTGTCCTATGGCCTTAGACCCTTTAAATCACGTGCTCGTTTTTTGAATAAAAAAGCGGAAAGAGGAATGAATGGAGGTAGATGGAAGCCGGCGCAGGTACATTCTGACATCCTTCAGTATTCTTCAATGCTCCGAAATAGATTGACTGCTACACGCTTAAGGATTATCTTTTTTCTTCTTCGCCCTTTTTGAGGAAGGTACAGACGGACTTAAACCCACATCTGAAGAGCTGAGATTGCTCCTTTTTTGTTTCCTATTTTTTTTGCTGGCGAGGATTGTTTTGTTTTTGGAAAGCGCACGGGCGGTGCGCGGTTTTTGTTATACTGCTTACGCAGTGGTTGGACTAAAGACTCTGCCCTGAAGGCTATTCTCTCACTCTTTCTCACTATGCACCATCATACAATAAAATATTCACATCGGAAATATGTTGTAAGCGCGTTTCATGCATTAAGTTAAAAGATTTGTTAACGGCTCGTATCGAGATCTTTACAATACCTGATCAAGAAACTCCAGGATCGTAGCAGTTTTTGCTTTGGTTGTCCCTCCTTTCTTTCTGAAGCTCTTCAGTAGCTGTGGGGAGTACTTTTCCAGCTGCACCATGAATCTGGTCAGGAGGGGAACTGCAGTAACCCGCCGAAACTCTGCATTGATCTGTACATGTGTAAGCAGTGCACAATACATTTTTCAAATTGAAGAATAATGAGCAACAAGAATAAGATTGAACATTCATTTCCCATCACCGGATTTAAGGCATTAGTATACAAGAAGTTACGGAAAGTATACCTCTTCCATCTGAAATAAAGCTGGCCATCTTTCCATGATGTTCTCGATGGTAGGCTTCTGGTCCACAATCTCTTGCCTCCGGAACTGAAAGGTCCTGACCGTCTTCTCCTGTATGTTTTTTTCATTGTTTTGCTTCTTTACTTTGGTCAGAAGAGATGTTCTCTCTTGCTCCAGGTTGTCTGGAGTGTCAGCAGTGGGCTGAGGATAGGAGGATAGTAATTGGCCTCACCTCTTCTTGCCTTTTTGATATTCTTTGCTGGGAGGGGAGCAGGATCTTCTCTTGACTTGGATTTGAGAGTATTCACCATGAGCTCAGATGCAAGTCCATGTGACTTCAGCTGAGTGCGAAAGTTGCACATCTTACTCTTGAGTCTCAGTTTCCATCCATCTCTAAAAATGCATTCGGAAAATTAAACTCCGGGCTTGCTCTTTACTATAAATGGAACACTGTCATGAGAGCGCGAACCCAACGTGAACACTAGTCATACAGCCTACATATAACATTTCTCAGGAAGCAAGGAGACAACATAAGGCTTTCATGCTGCTGTATCTTTACTTTAAAACAGGAGAGAAACGTGACTGCAACGTACCGGTACAAGCCAGCACAGCGAACACTCGGAAACCAATTGCACCCATACGAATAGAATGCATGAACAAAACATTCTAAATTTGTAATACATGTAAAACAAACTGGGATTTCACAAGCATAATTGGATAAACACACAGAATGAAGAAATTGCTAATGGAGTGTATAAAACTTGATGAGCTAGTCAAGTTCAGGATGTAACCCAGGGAAACATGAATACACTTCTTATTACCTTGAGTAATTCCACCCACATCCCCCACAGTGTGCACAGAATTGCATCTCTCATAAAATATATCGAAGTTCAGAAATTACACCACATTTAACACGACGAAAATTGGAATACAAACGAGAACGGTTTGTACAGAAACTTAGCCGAGGCGGTAGACCTCCAGTTCCAATAAGGCTCTAGCTTTGGCAGTGGCTTGTTAGCCAGCTGAAATTAGGCTATTCTTTACTATTTATAAAATTATATATTAAGAAACACCTGCATCTGCTTTCTTACTTACGTTTATTCTTCGATGCAATCCAAGTACGATGCTAATCGTTCCTCCTTCCCGCCGAAACAGAGCTTCCAGCCGAAACAGAGCCACTTCTTCACGTGCACTTGTGCAGTGCGCATGTGCAACTCACGTATGACTCAAAATAAAAATATTACATGCTGATCTTTTTTTTTTAACAGTATGTTTTGAGAGGAACCAAAAACTTTGTTTTGTGTCCTTTGTAAGTATATTTAGTTCCGTATAAATCAAAATTGATACCTCAAAATGCAAAAAGAAAGTTTCACAATCAAATCAATAATTTTATAATGTGTTCAATGGTAGTTAACAGATTGAATGAACAACTGAATGCAGCACGTTTTACAGTGTAAAATCATGTGAAAGTGATAAACTGTGCAAAAATATCACAAGACAATTTCACAACGAAACGATAAATTAATAATGTAAAATCATATGTGAATAACCGCGTAAAATCACATGAAAATGAATGACTCCTACTTTTAATAATAATAATAATAATAATAATAATAATAATAATAATAATCTCATCTCATCTCATTATCTCTAGCCGCTTTATCCTGTTCTACAGGGTTGCAGGCGAGCTGGAGCCTATCCCAGCTGACTACAGGCAAAAGGCGGGGTACACCCTGGACAAGTCGCCAGGTCATCACAGGGCTGACACATAGACACAGACAACCATTCACACTCACATTCACACCTACGCTCAATTTAGAGTCACCAGTTAACCTAACCTGCATGTCTTTGGACTGTGGGGGAAACCGGAGCACCCGGAGGAAACCCACGCGGACACGGGGAGAACATGCAAACTCCACACAGAAAGGCCCTCGCCGGCCACGGGGCTCGAACCCGGACCTTCTTGCTGTGAGGCGACAGCGCTAACCACTACACCACCGTGCCACCCCAATAATAATAATAATAATAAATCAAATAAGAAAATGAATCATAGGTAAAAACTGCATTAAAATAAAAGAACTGTAAAAATGATCCATGAAGATTAAATTAAATGGGTATAAAAATAATGTGAATTATTGTGAATCATTGACATGAATCACTTTTACATGAATCATTTCACATGAATTGTTTTTACATGAATCATTTTACATCACTCATAAAAAGCACATGTATAAAACTAATATATTTTTTAAAAAACCACATTAGAAATATAACCTGCAATACATTTTTAACACGTTAAAACTCATGTGACATGTCTAAAAGAAATCATGTTATTATTCACATGTGAAGTGAATATATTGTGGGTGGTAAAAGAGAGCAACTGGACTTGCTTGAAGATTCTTGAAGACGTTCCACCTCTCATCCGAAAGGCTTCTTCAGTTCTGTCTGACTAATAGGGAGTATTACGATGTTCACTATGACCTGGATGACTGAGAATCTTCACAGACGTGAAGTGAATATGATTTTTCTGTACGGTTAAGATTAAAATTTGGGGAGGAGCTTAGCTTAGCTTTGTGTCTTTTTCTTTGAAAAAAAAACCTCTCTTGTGTGAAGTTATGTGAACTCGGGTTGAAACGAAGCCTTGCTTCATGCTGTGCTGTGATGAGTCACTCGGCAGACGGGCGCGACTGGTGAAACGCTCAAATTAACGTCTGAACTTTGAAGACATTTTGCTCTTTTTATATCATCATGAGGTTGAGTTTCTGTTTTCATCAACTCCAGAGAAATTCTGAAGCATGTCAAGAACGTTTAGAGTCTGAGGAGATAAACACACACACACAGGATTCTGTCCTGAGTTCGGACATTTAATCACATTTCATAGCAAATATATGGAATATATCTGACACTACTACACTGTGTGTTATGCTGTTATAGTAAAATAATCAACAATAAGGTGATGCGATGAAGCAGAGTTAATTATACCAATCTGAAGTTGATTATTTTTCTATAGCTGCATGTTCTGAATTGCTTTATTCCTCTTCTACCACTGCAATTTACAAACAAGTCCAATTGTTTTAATTAATTAAAGAATAACACTTTGTACGTTTTATTCATTTATAGTTATCGAACGCTCATTAAACAGGTTAGTTCCTGTTATTACTTACATTCTAGTAGCGAGGGTTTTTTTCAGCGTTTTGCATGATTTCCTCACTGTATTACACATGCGCCTGACATTAAACCCGGGAAGATGAAAGACATTGAGATGCAGTGTCCCGTAAAGAACTAATGAGGATGGTGAAGGAGGACAGTGTCTCTGTGTGAGTAATGACGCCCATCTACACCTTGTGTCCACAGGAATCATTAGCATGGTGGTGATGATGCTGAAGGTTACACTTCCTCATCCGTGAGATCATGTGTTGGAATTTAGAAAGTGTTACTCTGCTGCCTCGAGGGATTCACTGACGCTCAGCGGGTTCAAGGAAATCTGTCCTGGAGATTTGCCGTGACGTGTGTGACAGAATGTTCAGTTCTAACTTTAACATCAACCTGTCTGCAATAATTTACATCAAAATCTGTCCAGGTTTCTGTGTTTGGGTTGCAGTGTAAGAGGTTTGGCTTATGCACTTTAGATTAAGTGAATAAGGTGTGGCCTGTGTGCTTGAGTAACACTGAAGTAGGCGTGGCTTCTAGATATGAGAGGTAGTGAAGTATGAGACCTAGCGAAGGAGGTGTGGCCTCTGTACTTGACTTCCAGTGATGTAGGTGTAGTTTCTATGTATGAGAGCCAGTGAAAATGGTGTGGCTTCTAGATATGAAATCCAGTGAAGAAGGTGTGGCCTCAATGTATGAGATCTAGTGAAGTAGGTGGGGCCTATATACTTGATATGCAGTGATGTAGGTGTGGCTTCTATATATGAAAACTAGTGGAGAAGGTGAGACTTCTATGTATAATATCAGTGAAGTAGGCATGGTCTCCATGTAGAACTAGTGAAGTAGCCATGGCCTCAATGTATGGGATCCAGTGAAGGAGGTGGGGCCTATATACTTGATTTCCAGTGATGTAGGTGTGGCTTCTGTATATGAGATCTACTGAAGAACATGTGACTCCTATGTATAGAATCAGTGAAGTATGAGATCCAGTGCAGGAGGTGTGTTTTTTACATGGGAGAACCAGTGAAGGAGGTGTGGCCTATATGTAGGAGATCCAGTGAAGAGGGTGTGGCTTAATATGTATGGTATCCAGTGAAGTAGGTGTGGCCTATATGTAGGAGAACCAGTGAAGGGGTGTGGCTTTTATGTAGGAGATCCAGTGAAGGAGGTGTGGCCTATATGTAGGAGAACCAGTGAAGGGATGTGGCTTTTATGTAGGAGAACCAGTGAAGAAGGTGTGGCTTTTATGTAGGAGATCCAGTGAAGTACATGTGGCCTATATGTAGGAGAACCAGTGAAGGGGTGTGGCTTTTATGTAGGAGATCCAGTGAAGGAGGTGTGGCCTATATGTAGGAGAACCAGTGAACAGGTGTGGCTTTTATGTAGGTGAACCAGTGAAGGAGGTGTTGCTTTTACGTAGGAGATCCAGTGAAGGAGGTGTGGCCTATATGTAGGAGAACCAGTGAGCAGGTGTGGCTTTTATGTAGGTGAACCAGTGAAGGAGGTGTGGCTTTTATGTAGGAGATCCAGTGAAGGAGGTGTGTTTTTTATGTATGAGATACAGTGAAGTAGGTGTGGCCTATATATAGGAGAACCAGTGAAGGGTTGTGGCTTTTATGTACAGTAGGAGGACCAGTGAAGGAGGTGTGGATTTTATGTAGGAGATCCAGTAAAGAAAGTGTGGCTTTTATGTAGGAGATCCAGTGAAGTAGGTGTGGCCTATATGTGGGAGAACCAGTGAAGCGGTGTGTGGCTTTTATGTAGGAGAACCAGTGAAGGAGGTGTGGATTTTATGTAGGAGATCCAGTGAAGTAGGTGTGGCCTATATATAGGAGAACCAGTGAAGGGTTGTGGCTTTTATGTAGGAGAACCAGTGAAGGAGGTGTGGCTTTTATGTAGGAGATCCAGTAAAGAAAGTGTGGCTTTTATGTAGGAGATCCAGTGAAGTAGTTGTGGCCTATATGTGGGAGAACCAGTGAAAGGGTGTGTGGCTTTTATGTAGGAGAACCAGTGAAGGAGGTGTGGCTTTTATGTAGGAGATCCAGTGAAGTAGGTGTGGATTTTATGTAGGAGCACCAGTGAAAGGGGTGTGGCTTTTATTTAGGTGAACCAGTGAAGGAGGTGTTGCTTTTATGTAGGAGATCCAGTGAAGGAGGTGTGTTTTTTATGTATGAGATCCATTGAAGTAGGTGTGGCCTATATATAGGAGAACCAGTGAAGGGTTGTGGCTTTTATGTAGGAGAACCAGTGAAGGAGGTGTGGCCTATATGTAGGAGAACCAGTGAAGGGGGGTGTGGCTTTTATGTAGGAGATTCAGTGAAGTTGGTGTGCCCTATATGTAGGAGAACCAGTGAAGGGAGGTGTGGCTTTTATGTAGGAGATCCAGTAAAGGAGGTGTGTTTTTTATGTATGAGATACAGTGAAGTAGGTGTGGCCTATATATAGGAGAACCAGTGAAGGGTTGTGGCTTTTATGTACAGTAGGAGGACCAGTGAAGGAGGTGTGGATTTTATGTAGGAGATCCAGTAAAGAAAGTGTGGCTTTTATGTAGGAGATCCAGTGAAGTAGGTGTGGCCTATATGTGGGAGAACCAGTGAAGGGGTGTGTAGCTTTTATGTAGGTAAACCAGTGAAGGAGGTGTGGCTTTTATGTAGGAGATCCAGTGAAGTAGGTGTGGCCTATATGTAGGAGAACCAGTGAAGGTGTGTGGCTTTTATGTAGGTAAACCAGTGAAGGAGGTGTGGCTTTTATGTAGGAGATCCAGTGAAGTAGGTGTGGCCTATATGTAGGAGAACCAGTGAAGGTGTGTGGCTTTTATGTAGGTAAACCAGTGAAGGAGGTGTGGCTTTTATGTAGGAGATCCAGTGAAGTAGGTGTGGCCTATATGTAGGAGAACCAGTGAAGGGGTGTGGCTTTTATGTAGGAGATCCAGTGAAGGAGGTGTGGCTTTTATGTAGGAGAACCAGTGAAGGGGGGTGCGGCTTTTATGTAGGAGAATCAGTGAAGGAGGTGTGGCTTTTATGTAGGAGATCCAGTGAAGGAGGTGTGTTTTTTATGTATGAGATACAGTGAAGTAGGTGTGGCCTATATATAGGAGAACAAATGAAGGGTTGTGGCTTTTATGTAGGAGAACCAGTAAAGAGGTGTGGCCTATATATAGGAGAACAAATGAAGGGTTATGGCTTTTATGTAGGAGAATCAGTGAAGTAGGTGTGGCCTATATATAGGAGAACCAGTGAAGGAGGTGTGGCCTATATGTGGGAGAACCAGTGAAGGGGGGTGTGGCTTTTATGTCGGAGAACCAGTGAAGGAGGTGTGGCTTTTATGTAGGAGAACCAGTGAAGGGGTGTGGCTTTTATGTAGGAGATCCAGTGAATAGGTGTGGCCTTTCTGTAGGAGAACCAGTGAAGGGGTGTGGCTTTTATGTAGGAGATCCAGTGAATAGGTGTGGCCTTTATGTAGGAGAACCAGTGAAGGAGGTGTGTTTTTTATGTAGGAGATCCAGTGAAGTAGGTGTGGCCTTTATGTAGGAGAACCAATGAAGGGGTGTGGCTTTTATGTAGGTGAACCAGTGAAGGGGTGTGGCTTTTATGTAGGAGAACCAGTGAAGGAGGTGTGGCTTTTATGTATGAGATCCAGTGAAGTAGGTGTGGCCTATATGTAGGAGAACCAGTGAAGGGGTGTGGCTTTTATGTAGGAGATTCAGTGAAGTTGGTGTGGCCTATATGTAGGAGAACCAGTGAAGGGGGGTGCGGCTTTTATGTAGGAGAATCAGTGAAGGAGGTGTGGCTTTTATGTAGGAGATCCAGTAAAGGAGGTGTGTTTTTTTATGTATGAGATACAGTGAAGTAGGTGTGGCCTATATATAGGAGAACCAGTGAAGGGTTGTGGCTTTTATGTACAGTAGGAGGACCAGTGAAGGAGGTGTGGATTTTATGTAGGAGATCCAGTAAAGAAAGTGTGGCTTTTATGTAGGAGATCCAGTGAAGTAGGTGTGGCCTATATGTGGGAGAACCAGTGAAGGGGTGTGTAGCTTTTATGTAGGTAAACCAGTGAAGGAGGTGTGGCTTTTATGTAGGAGATCCAGTGAAGTAGGTGTGGCCTATATGTAGGAGAACCAGTGAAGGTGTGTGGCTTTTATGTAGGAGATCCAGTGAAGTAGGTGTGGCCTATATGTAGGAGAACCAGTGAAGGTGTGTGGCTTTTATGTAGGTAAACCAGTAAAGAGTTGTGGCCTATATATAGGAGAACAAATGAAGGGTTATGGCTTTTATGTAGGAGAACCAGTGAAGTAGGTGTGGCCTATATATAGGAGAACCAGTGAAGGAGGTGTGGCCTATATGTGGGAGAACCAGTGAAGGGGGGTGTGGCTTTTATGTAGGAGAACCAGTGAAGGAGGTGTGGCTTTTATGTAGGAGATCCAGTGAAGTAGGTGTGGCCTATATGTAGGAGAACCAGTGAAGGGGTGTGGCTTTTATGTAGGTAAACCAGTGAAGGAGGTGTGGCTTTTATGTAGGAGATCCAGTGAAGTAGGTGTGGCCTATATGTAGGAGAACCAGTGAAGGGGTGTGGCTTTTATGTAGGAGATCCAGTGAAGGAGGTGTGGCTTTTATGTAGGAGATCCAGTGAATAGGTGTGGCCTTTCTGTAGGAGAACCAGTGAAGGGGTGTGGCTTTTATGTAGGAGATCCAGTGAATAGGTGTGGCCTTTATGTAGGAGAACCAGTGAAGGAGGTGTGTTTTTTATGTAGGAGATCCAGTGAAGTAGGTGTGGCCTTTATGTAGGAGAACCAATGAAGGGGTGTGGCTTTTATGTAGGTGAACCAGTGAAGGGGTGTGGCTTTTATGTAGGAGAACCAGTGAAGGAGGTGTGGCTTTTATGTATGAGATCCAGTGAAGTAGGTGTGGCCTATATATAGGAGAACCAGTGAAGGGGTGTGGCTTTTATGTAGGAGAACCAGTGAAGGAGGTGTGGCTTTTATGTAGGAGATCCAGTGAAGTAGGTGTGGCCCCTAGAAATGGGATCAGAGAAGGAGGTGTGGCCTCTGAGAGTCAGCACCTTTCCCTGTCAGTCTCAGTGAAGTGGGTGTGGCCCATGTGTCAGTGAAGTGGGTGTGGCCTCTGTGTCAGTCTCGGTGAAGGAGACATCCTTTGCTTGATATTATTATGACTTTCTTTCACAAAGCCAATAAAATGAATCGCTTGTTTTCCCGGCAGTGGAGATGTCCGAGTGTCTCTCGCTGCTCAGCGCCTGTAAATAACTCCTCTGAACAGATTTCTCCTCACACCTCTTTATTTATGAAGCCATTTTTCATCACCTGCCGCATCCCTTACCTTGATGCTGCCTTTGTCCGTTATTACCTCTAATAGCCGAGTGACGCTGCGTCCTGTGGGTAAATTCATTCGGAGCTTCAGACTGCTTTTTCTTATCACACTATGAATCATATTCAATTATAACCTCACTGTCTTCCTGGCTTCCTGTTATGTTTTGTTCTGCTGTAAATAGCAGCAAGGATTCAGTCTGTTTCCTGTGGTTTAGATAAACATAATGAAATAGTAACCAAAAAAAAAAGCTCATGAAATTATTTTAAGGAAAAAAAAAAGTTCACTTTACAAAATTGCATTTATTCCAGTCTACTCATTTTATTTCAATCAGTGGGCACTGAATAATCATCATGCAGCACTAAAGGATATTAAATTTCAGGAGCAGCAGTAAACACAAGGAACATTCCGGTGTGATTATGTTCACATTATGCTTGGCACTTCCTCTGGAACATCTGCCAGTGACAGACGGCGCTCAGGCAATGCTGGGTTAATGTCTGCTGGAGCCTGAATCTGACACCAGGGCAAAGCTTTCTGAGCAGGACTCTGGCATCGGTTCTAAATAAATATATGAATAAATAAAATGTAAATATAGTAGACGTTAATATGAATACTTGTAGCATTCTGCAGGTGAATGACACAATCTGAGTGACAGTTGGCGATTCACATCAACAGGAAGTAAAACAAACTTGGTGATGTTGAAGTGGGCGGGGCATGTAAAGTGAAAAAGCTTGCTGAGAGATTAAGTTTGATGTGCACTGATATATTAATCAGGTCCTCCATTTCTACTGAGTAAAGAGACCCACTGACTGTACGGATTATTTCTGTTTTTCATATTTATGGAAGGAGTCTCCAATATCAGAGGTAAAGCTGGAAGATTGTATTTTTTTTATCTTATTAACCTGCTGAAAGAAAGACTGTTTACAGCTTCTATAATAAAGTCAGAACAGGAACTAACCTGTTTCTTGGACATTCCAGAACATTAACTGTTACTGTCAATGGTTAAAAATATGATGCACGATTATTTAATCAACAAAACGTTCTGATTGTTTGTGAATTGCTGTGGTGTAAGAGGAATAAAACACTTTAGGACGTTTTGTTATTGAAGCAGTATCACCTGAGAGGGAGCGCTGTTGGACTGAATATCAGCATGACCTTGAGTGTGATATCAGTTTTATCAAAGACTTCCATTATTTTGATAAAGAAATTAATATTGAGTGACATTATGGACCCAATATGGCCAAAGATTCAGTTGATTTTTCTCCGTGAAAGTAAATAAATCCTGAAGAAGCACGTCGGATAGCTGGCTAGCTCGCTCACGTTGATTAGTACATTCCTGTTAAAGGTGTTTCCGGGAAAATCGGCATCCCTTCTTCCTTTTCATCTTCATCTGATGAGCTTTCATGTTTTAAGGCAAAGTTTCATCTCATCTCATTATCCATAGCTGCTTTATCCTGTTCTACAGGGTCGCAGGCGAGCTGGATCCTATCCCAGCTGACTACGGGCGAAAGGCGGGGTACACCCTGAACAAGTCGCCAGGTCATCACAGGGCTGACACATAGACACAGACAACCATTCACACTCACATTCACACCTACGCTCAATTTAGAGTCACCAGTTAACCTAACCTGCATGTCTTTGGACTGTGGGGGAAACCGGAGCACCCGGAGGAAACCCACGCGGACACGGGGAGAACATGCAAACTCCACGGGGCTCGAACCCGGACCTTCTTGCTGTGAGGCGACAGCGCTAACCACTACACCACCGTGCCACCCTAAGGCAAAGTTTATATTTTGGAAAAGTATCATTTGCCAGGTTTGTTGATGATGTCACGAACACGACCATAGTTTCGAATTATGAAGTCAGACATACAGTGAAACATCTCAGTATTGTGATCACAAAATATCAGCACTCTTGGAACAACCAATCAAATTAGTGGACCTGAACTAATGACTGTGTGCGTGTATATATATATATATATATATATATATATATAATTTTTTTTTTTTTCGCAGTGCAGTTTCCATCAAATCCTGTGCTCTGATTGGCTGGCAAGCGGGTCCTTATCCTACGGTATGGACCCCAGTTACAGACCCTGGTTACGGACCTCTGGCGACTCGCTCGTTCACATCAACAACAAACATAGTAGCATTTTTTGTCAACATTTATCTTTTTTTATAAGATTATCAAAAATCTTATAAATTTTTGCCAGCATTTCTTAGGAGAATAGCATTAATTTTACAGCATGGATAGCGATAACGACAGTGTTCACAGCGAAAGCGAGTTTTACTACCCTGAGGAAGAAGAAATAAAAGAAAACATTTCAGGAGAAAGCTAAAAACCTCTAACTGTTGTTAACGCCGAGCAAAAACATGGCTGAATCCTGAATGACTCAATTTTGTATAAATATGGGACTACATAGGCAGCAAAATGTAGTTTTTTTTCCTGCCTTCATGTAATATATATAATATTACATGAAGGTATGAAGTTTATATTCGAGTGGTGAGTGTATATATCACGAGTGAGTGAAGTGAACAAGTGAAATATTTTCAACACAAGATAAACTTCATATCTTTGCTCCACTGTGTAATGTTGTTTATATTATATGGACACGCCCATAAAAAATACACAAGTTAATTAAAATAATTTTAATTTTGAACTGGTTTGCCATTTTGACAACATGCGTCTCGTCAAAAGAAAACCACTCGGAGTGACATCATCAGAGTGAAATATCAGGAATTATTATCCATACAAGACACTTTTCCTATGGAATAAAAACACGTGTTCTTTTCCCTTCTAGCAGATTCTGTTCATTTGGTTCGACAGCATACAATATTGTTAGCATATCGCGTATCCTACGTGTATTACGTCACTCTACCCATTGGAGAATTAGCATTGAATATGGTTTACGATATTGCACGGTTGTCGAGGATGTAAAACTTCTACGCTAGTGAGCGACTGGGACAATTTGTAAACAAACATGGCCGCCAGGTTTGCTTTGTTAAAAAAAAAGTACGGAAAATTTTGAGAGAATTTTGAAAGAGAACGACGCATTGGACACCCAAAAGGAATGTGTATGGATAATAATAATAATAATAATAATAATAATAATAATAATAATAATAATAATAATAATCAGGGTGCGATTTGTCAAAAAAACAGAAGGGGGGATGTTTTTTTTTTTTTAATCATGAAACGTCACAAAATTAAGGTAACAATAGGCTAACAGCTCAATAACATCCGGTGATATCAAATGAATAACACTAAATGAAAACGAACACTAAACCAGAGATAGTAAATTCATCTTCCTATCTCTCTGACTAAATACACGAACACTAACACACAACAAAGTTCGCATTGCTTGTCGCGTTGCTGTGATGTTTCTCTCCCTCCGGATTAAATGGACAGTGACTCGAAAATCACTAAAATACATGAATACTAAATGAACACTTTGCTCTGATGGCGCAGTTCATGTGGCCTTTTCTGCTTTCCCGTCGGTGCGCTATCCGCCGCGTTTCGCCCTTCTTTAATCCACATTTCTGCGAATTTCTCAGCAGGGAAGGAACGCACGTCTGGCCCATTGACGGCGAGGAAAAGAAGGCTGTCAGTGTGGATACATTCATTCTGTTGCGCTCATCAGTAAGGATGTGATTCATGGCGCTAAATCCACGTTCACACTCTGGATATTGTTATTATCTACAATGTATCTATTTGCTGGGGACGTTCGTGAACATCAAAGCTGCCACTTCGGGTCATTTTGAAAGTGAGTGCAATGTAGACCATAGAAAACTGTGTCACAACATGCCTGTCATGTCAACTTTTTTTTTGGTTTGTTTGTTTTATTGACGGGGTTGTCCCCGAGGATTTTTTTTCAGCAGAGATAAAAACCAGAGGGGGGGATGATCCCCACCATCCCCCCCAGCAAATCGCACCCAGATAATAATAATAATAATAATAATAATGATGTCTGGCTTCTTTTCATGGTCTATCAGATATATTCCATTCAGCAACTCGTCTTCAAATCGTTCAAATGGAATATATCTGATATACCACAACAAAAGCGAGCCAATATTATTGAAATATTCAGTTTCTGAATGGAAACATTAACTCCGCTTTATCACACCAACCTGTTGTTGATTATTTTCCGATAACGGCACAACAGTGTATGTACTAAACAAGTGTATCAGCAAAGATGATTTAAACATAACATTTTACATTTTCAGATTAAATATTAGAAATCAGAAGCTCAGAGCTACACACACACACACACACACACACACACACACTAACAACTCATGCACCAGGCTGGAGAGGAGAAGGTGTGATTTAAAGCTACTCCTGGAGCTCAGATGAACTGAAAGCACTGCATGCTGTACTTGAAGTGTAAAAACCACCGACAGCGAAGCTGAAATTATTCACATAAAATATGCATACGAAAGCTGAATATTTTTCAGATTTAAAAAAAAAAAAAAGGTAGCAGTTCAGGTCCAGTGGGAGTGAGTGTTTTCTGGCAGGACCCAGACTGACCCGGAGTCCCGGTAGACTGAATACAAGCCACCTGGTGAGGAAAAAAAATAGTGTAAATCCAAATCTCATTACACGACGCAGAATGCATACAGGAACAGTGCAGCCTGCAGACATCTTTACTTATTCACTTCTTCACTTCACTGTGGGGAGAAAGTTATAAATATACAGCCTCACACCTCGCTAATCTCCATACGCACAGCTGATATCATCTTCCTCTTTCAGGGAAAAGGATTATTACGACTGTACAGTAGATAAGGAGTTTTGACTCGGAGTGAGCTCATGTGCAAGTTAGGAAGGATAACGATCCACAAGGAGATTCCTAGAACTTGGAAGAAAAGATATGATGTGCAGAAGGAGCTTAGCAGGTAAATATTCAGTGTCTTTGAATGTCTACAGGAGATTCATTATTTCTTCTCTGCTCTAATTAATTAATTAATTAATTAATTCAGAGCTGGGGCGGCACGGTGGTGTAGTGGTTAGCGCTGTCGCCTCACAGCAAGAAGGTCCTGGGTTCGAGCCCCGTGGCCGGCGAGCGCCTTTCTGTGCGGAGTTTGCATGTTCTCCCCGTGTCCGCGTGGGTTTCCTCCGGGTGCTCCGGTTTCCCCCACAGTCCAAAGACATGCAGGTTAGGTTAACTGGTGACTCTAAATTGAGCGTAGGTGTGAATGTGAGTGTGAATGGTTGTCTGTGTCTATGTGTCAGCCCTGTGATGACCTGGCGACTTGTCCAGGGTGAACCCCGCCTTTCGCCCGTAGTCAGCTGGGATAGGATCCAGCTTGCCTGCGACCCTGTAGAACAGGATAAAGCAGCTACAGATAATGAGATGAGATGAGATTAATTCAGAGCTGGAAAAAAAATCCAACCTCAGATTTCCATCATGCAAATCTGCATCTAATCAGCAATTTACCACCCGAAGGATCTGATTACAAATATTTTATGTTGTTAAGTTAATGTTGTCAGTCCACACCGTCATTTGGTTCTTCTCTTTTTAAAAGAAAATATTTTCTTTTTTCTCTTCATTCTGGTTTGCTGTTTTATTTGTTGATGAAGTCATGCACAAATGCATGATATTTTATTTTTATTTTTTGTCCATTTTTCAGTTTTCAGTGGTTAAATGTTTATTTTGTCCGTATTTCTTTCTGTTGGTTTAATTTCACACTTCAGTTTCTCTCCTTTATTTTTTACTGGCTTTCTTGTTTTTAAGAATGGCTTTAAATGTTAAATAAATAAATAAATAAATGTCAAAGTCCTTATTGCCCTATAAAGAGGAACAGGATGTGATGGAATCAATAAATCAATCAATCAATAAATAAATAAATCCAAATTCTGTACAGTTTCTTTTCTCTTTAATGTTACTATGTATGTGTACATACTATATACACACACACACACACACACACACACACACACACATTATATATATATATATGCAAAATATTATGATATTAAATTTAGTACAACACCATCAAAAATCGGAATCCCCTCTAAGGTAGTTAACATCATCCAGAGTTTCCACAACGGTATGGAGGCAAGAGCACTGATCGGCCGAGAACTCACCGAACCATTCCCGGTAACAAATGGCCTGCGACAAGGATGTATTTTAGCTCCTACTCTGTTCATCCTTCTCTTCTCCTTTGTCCTGCGCAACGCCCATAAAGACATCCTTGACTTCGGCGTTGACATCAAGCATAAGCTCGACGGTGATCTGTTCAATCTCCAGAGACTCAAGGCAAAGTCCATACCATCTACGCGCCTTGAGGATTTTCTGTATGCCGATGATGCCGCTCTGACCACCAAAACCTGTGAATCCCTACAAGAAGGCGTCACAGCCCTGAACAACGCCTGCGTGTCCTGGGGCCTAACGATCAGCAAACTAAAGACCGAAGTAATGCATGTCCAGTGTGAGGAGCCAACTGCAATCACGATCAAGGGTACGCAACTAAAGCGTGCGCATACCTTTACATACCTAGGAGGAAACCTGTCCGACGACGCAAGTCTTGACCCTGAGATCCAGTGCCGAGTGAGTTGCGGTGCAGCTGCGTTTAACGCCTTAAGAACTAGGTGCTTTGACAGAAGAGGCCTATCTTTGGCAACTAAGGTGACTGTTTATAAAGCCATAGTCCTCCCCTCGCTCCTATATGGATCTGAAACATGGCCCACTCTTGCCCATCATATACGCCGCTTGGAAGTCTTCCACCAAAGGTCACGCCGACAAATCATGAACATCAAGTGGTGGCATCGCGTCACCAACACGGAGATCCTTGAGCGTGCCAACTGCTCTTCCATTGAAAGCATGATCCGTAGTAGCAGACTTCGATGGCTTGGCCATGTATCCCGAATGGACAACTCCAGGATCCCTAAGCAACTTCTATTCGGCGAGCTGAAGCTTGGTAAACGGAACAGGGGACGCCCTCGCAAGCGCTGGAAGGACTGCATTAAAGAAGACCTTCGCGCCTTCCAAATGGATTTAAAGACTTGGTATGAGGACGCCCAGGACCGCTGCCTGTGGAGGTGTGCCCTCCATTCTGGGTCGGAAACCTGCGAGCTTAGGCTCAGAGAACGAGCCGCAGAGCAACGAATAAGGAGGCACCACAGGGCTACGGGTCCCCCATCGTCATAATTGACGGGGTTCTTAAGTAAGTAAGGACAACACCATCACAATCATTATCATCATCATCATGGGGAGGAGAAAATCCACTGTGTAATCATCCTGATGATCCTGTAATACATCTTGGACTTTACCTCTCTAAACATTCAGCCTGATACAACATTGCAGTGTGTGTGTGTGTGTGTGTGTGTTACAGAAGTGATACGCAGTGTCTAGTCCCCAGTGTGGAACCCTGCAGAACCCTGTGGAGTTCTGTCATGAAGAGCAGAGGATTCATCACGGCTTCTCCGATCTGTTCGTCATCATCAAGATGGCTGATGGGAAAGGAGATGACTGAAGAGGAGAGGAGTGAAAAGGAGAGGAGTGAAGAGAAGTGAACAGGAGAGGAGTGGAGAGGAGTGAAGAGGAGAGGAGTGAAGAGGAGTGAAGATGAGAGGAGTGAAGATGAGAGGAGTGGAGAGGAGTGAAGAGGAGAGGAGTGAAGCAGAGTGAAGAGGACAGGAGTGAAGAGGAGTGAACAGGAGAGGAGTGGAGAGGAGTGAAGAGGAGAGGAGTGAAGAGGAGTGAAGATGAGAGGAGTGAAGATGAGAGGAGTGGAGAGGAGTGAAGAGGAGAGGAGTGAAGCAGAGTGAAGAGGACAGGAGTGAAGAGGAGTGAAGAGGAGAGGAGTGGAGAGGAGTGGAGAGGAGAGGAGTGAAGAGAGGAGTGAAGAGGAGTGAAGAGTATAGGAATGAAAGTGTAAACAGTGCGCTGGCATCATTGAAACACATCACACTGTCATTAACACACAGACGCGAGAGCACAGGCTTCATGTGTCCATTCATTCTAGCGCTTTCTCATCATTACTGACATCAGCTCAGAGAGACGAGCTCAAATAAATAAATACATCCAACATTTTATCCTTAGATGAGTAAATAAATAGAAAGAAGAAAGTAATAAATGTTTGGTTTACCAAATGTAACAGTACTTTCTGAAACTTCTCCTTAAACAAACGAACAAATAAACAAACATCCGTCAGCCACTGTATTACAGTTTTTCTGAATCGCTAAAACACGAATTCCTGTTGTGTGAATCGATGCTCAGTCGTCTAAACTCATTCACTGAACTGAGCATCATTTTGATAAAACCATAAACTATCTTCACCTCGTAAAACACTATTTGCAGATCTCAGTCCTTCCTTTTGCAAAACTCTAATCACATTCTCATGCAATAAAACACAGTTGTCACGGTGATGCACTTGTGATGCAGAACGGTAACAACAAGCGGCAAAATATGAACACAAATGAAACACGCGTCACCCACTGAACACAACGATTCAAAACTGATCACACTTGTTTCTCATCATGTCATGACAACATCACAACCAGTATAAGCCAGTTCAGAGCGCAAGCAGGTTGGTCCTGCAAGCTCATGACAACAATGGATCAGAGACACAGAGGACGAGTGCGTGGAAGAGGAGGGAGAGGCGGAGGACAAGAAGGAGGAAGAGGAGGGAGAGGAAGATGAAGAGTGGCAATTTCTGATGAAATTCTGGTTACCGTCATAGAACATGTACTGGTGCATGGCATGACCATGAGGGAGGCCAAAGAGTCCAGCCAAACATCAGTCGATTCTCTGTGTCCACCATAATCTGGAGATTCAGACATGAGAACAGGTCCAGTCTACTTTACTCTACTGTTTTATCATTGAAAGTTTACAGTACTACTGCATACTAAATATATACTGTATATATTTCAGAACATTACATTACATATATTTTGCACATTCTCTTTTTGCAGAATTGCAAGAATTCCATATGGGGTGGGAGGACACCCATGTTCACACCCCAGCAGGAGGACATTGTAGTCGACATTGTCCGTCAAAGCAATGCCATGACACTACGGGAAATACAGCAACAAATTATTGAAAACCACACAGACTTCGAGGGAATCAATAGTGTGAGCGTTTCCACCACAGACCGTATCCTCCGGCGGCACGGTGGTGTAGTGGTTAGCGCTGTCGCCTCACAGCAAGAAGGTCCGGGTTCGAGCCCCGTGGCCGGCGAGGGCCTTTCTGTGTGGAGTTTGCATGTTCTCCCCGTGTCCGCGTGGGTTTCCTCCGGGTGCTCCGGTTTCCCCCACAGTCCAAAGACATGCAGGTTAGGTTAACTGGTGACTCTAAATTGAGCGTAGGTGTGAATGTGAGTGTGAATGGTTGTCTGTGTCTATGTGTCAGCCCTGTGGTGACCTGGTGACTTGTCCAGGGTGAACCCCGCCTTTCACCCGTAGTCAGCTGGGATAGGCTCCAGCTCGTTGCAACCCTGTAGAAGGATAAAGCGGCTAGAGATAATGAAATGAGATGAGACCGTATCCTCCATCGCAACAGGATACGAATGAAACAAGTGTACAGCGTGCCCTCTGAACGGAACTCTGAAAGGGTGAAGGAGCTGCAGTTTCAGTATGTACAGGTATGTATACAGTTAGTTATGGTGCTGTACTATATATATATTATTGTCAAGTTCAATAGCATCACATTACATATACATATATGTTAGTGAAGAATGCGTACATTGTACTCCACAGCATAGACGTGTCTCTCTGAAGCACTTACAAAACTATATCCGTCTAATTGCAGAGAATGTTTGAACTGGACGCCATGGAGAGACCCCATGAATTCATTTTTGTTGATGAAGCTGGCTTCAATCTCACCAAGAGAAGAAGGAGATGCAGGAACATAATTGGCCAGTGAGCCATTGTTGAAGTCCCTGGCCAGCGTGGTGCTAATAGAACACTGTGTGCTGCTATAAGCAACCGGGGTGTTCTTCACCATCATGCCACTCTGGGGCCATAGAACGCCCAGCACCTTCTCACCTGTCTTGGTGGTCTTAGAGATGTCTCATCTCATCTCATCTCATTATCTCTAGCCGCTTTATCCTTCTACAGGGTCGCAGGCAAGCTGGAGCCTATCCCAGCTGACTACGGGCGAAAGGCGGGGTACACCCTGGACAAGTCGCCAGGTCATCACAGGGCTGACACATAGACACAGACAACCATTCACACTCACATTCACACCTACGCTCAATTTAGAGTCACCAGTTAACCTAACCTGCATGTCTTTGGACTGTGGGGGAAACCGGAGCACCCGGAGGAAACCCACGCGGACACGGGGAGAACATGCAAACTCCGCACAGAAAGGCCCTCGCCGGCCACGGGGCTCGAACCCAGGACCTTCTTGCTGTGAGGCGACAGCACTAACCACTACACCACCGTGCCACCATCTTAGAGATGTGTTGTCTGCAAATGAACAGCAGGAACATGAGATGATTGAGCAGTCTATTTATGTTATAATTTGGGACAATGTTAGTTTTCACCGCGCTGTCCAAGTCAGAGAATGGTTCAATATGAATCAGAATTTCATTAACTTGCCACCGTACTCTCGCTTCCTCAATGCAATAGAGGAGTTTTTCTCCACTTGGAGATGGAGGGTGTACGAGCGACAGCCCTACACCAGGCTTACAGTTTTCCTCGATTGCTAAAACACTAAACCCTATTGTCTGAACCAAATGCTCAGTTGCCTGAACCCACTGATTGAATCAATCACTCTTTTGGCAAAACCATAAGCACTTTTCACCTGTTTAGACACAACTTGCCAACACATTTTCATTGTGATGCACCCGTGCTGCATAATGGTGAGCACAGGTGACAAAAGTCAAACACAATTAAAGCACAGGTGTCACCACTTGAACACAACAACTCAAAATTGATCACACATTTGGCTAATGATGTGAGGGAACATATAAGCCAGTTCAGAGAGCACTGGTTTGTGAGGCCCTACAATGGATAGAAATCTGAGAGGAAGAGGTTGTGTGAGAGGTGGTTGAGGTGGTCAGCGAAGACAAAGAACGTAATATCTGATGAAATCTGAGCTACTGTGATTGACCATGTTCTTGTCCATGGTATGAGCATGAGGGAGGCTGGAGAAAGGGTACAACCAAACATCAGTAGATTCACTGTGTCCACCATAATCTGAAGATTTAGAGAAGAGAACAGGTAATTACCTTTTTTGACATTATAGTACAGTATGTAAATGTTGACAGCAATTACTGTATGACATACTATATACTGTACCACAGTATACTTTAAGTAAATATGTTTCAGTACATCACTGTACCAATGTACTGTAGTATTGTAATGGAGGGTTGGTCTAACTGTTTGTAGGCCTAGTATTCCATGTATATTTTTTGTAACTGCATGTTCTCTTTTTGTAGAATTGAAAGACTGCCACATGGGGGTGGGAGGACAGGTATGTTCTCCCCACACCAAGAGACCCTAATTGTTGATCTGGTCCGTAAGAACAACGCCGTTAAACTGAGTGAAATTGAGCAGAAGATCATTGAGGACCATGTAAATTTTGAGGGTATCAACAGTGTCAGCCTCTCTACTGTTGATCGTGTCCTCAAGCGCAACAGACTCAGCATGAAACAGCTGTACAGAGTACCCTTTCATCGCAACTCCGACAGAGTCAAAGAGCAAAGATTCCAGTATGTACAGGTTGGTATATATCCAGACACATTCAATGTTGATTACTCTAAGTAGTGATTTACTATAGTGGCCTAAATCACTTTCTGTATCACTTACAAAACTATATTTCTACAGAGGGTTTTTCAACTGGATGCAATGGAAAGACCCCATGAATACATCTACATGGATGAAGCTGGGTTTAATCTCACCAAAAGGAGAAGGAGAGGCTGTAATGTGATTGGCCATCGGGCCATTGTTGGTGTCCCTGGGCAGCGTGGTGGCAATGTCACATTATGTGCTGCCATCAGCAATCATGGGGTTGTCCACCGTCATGCCAACCTGGGGCCCTACAACACTCACCAGCTCCTCATTTTCCTCAATCACATGCGAGATGCTCTGTTAGGGCAGCAGGATGAGCATCCCATCTATGTTGTTTGGGACAATGTGAGTTTTCACAGAGCCCTCCAGGTTAGAGAGTGGTTCAATATGAACCAAGGTTTTATCAATCTTTGCCTTCCACCGTACTCCCCTTTCCTAAACCCCATTGAGGAATTCTTCTCATCATGGTGGTGGAAGGTATATGAACGCCAACCTTACACCAGGGTAAATCTCCTGCAAGCCATGGAACTTGCCTGTGGTGACATGGGTGTGGAGGCATGCCAAGCCTGGATACAGCATGCCAGGGTTTTTTCCCCCCGTTGCCTGGCCAGACAAAATGTGGCCTGTGATGTGGATGAAGTCCTGTGGCCTGACCCAGTACGGAGACATGATGCTGTGGCTGAGTAATGCACTTATTTGTATATTTTTGTACTTTATTTTTACATGGGCTTACTGTACACAAGTGGCAAATGCACTAGATTTCTGCTTGTGCATTTACATGTAGCACTTGTAAAAACAAGATTTCTGTTTTTTGTCTTTTTGTACAAGTGCTAAATGCATTTTTTTTTTGCAACATGCATTTAGCCTACAGTGAACAATAAACATTTATTTCTCCAGCTTCATGTCCTGAGCATTGTGTTTTCTATTTTTCTATGTAGTGTTTAGTGACTGCTCAGTGTTTTTAATTTTGATTGACTCGGGGCACGATTTGACAACATACTGTAGTTCAGTTTTGAGCACAGATTGAACTGTTTTGAGGTGAAAGTTTGGTTTTGCAATTTATCCCCAACTTGACCCCTTACAATTTGCCTATAGGGCAGGTAGGGGGGTTGAGGACGCTACAGGTAGCCTGCTCAATACAGTTCTTAACCACCTGGAAGGTGCAAAGAAATTTGCACGTTTATTGATTTTTCATCAGCTTTTAATTGCATTCAACCTCACATTTTTGCAGACAGACTTTTAAAGACACACAACATTAACCCAGGGCTTATAGCCTGGCTAGTTGACTTTTTAACCTCCAGATCCCAAAGGGTTAAAGTAAATGGTGTCCTATCTGGCAATCTCTTATCCTCTACTGGCTCCCCCCAAGGATGTGTCCTCTCCCCTTTGTTTTCAACAAATGAATGCCGTTCCCAATATGATGGAAGTCAGATTTTTAAATTTGCGGATGACTGTTATTGTCTCTCTCTTCTGGATGAAAGCATGATTGAACATGGACCAGTAGTGAAGGATTTCAACGATTGGTGCAAGCACTCCTTTTTAAACATAAATGTCTCCAAGACCAAAGAATTAGTCATTGATTTTAGGAAAAAGTGCCCCCCTCTTCCACCCACTACCATAGATGGTCAACTTGTTGAGATAGTACAAGTACCTTGGCACAATAATTGACAGCAAGTTATGTTTTGAATCACACTCTGAGGCTGTATGTGCCAAAGCCCATCAGCGCATGTACTTTTATCGCAAATTGAGAAACTTTAACATTGATCCCACTTTTATGAGAATGTTTTATTGAGTCTGTTTTAACCTTCTGTTTTATCTGCTGGTTTGGTTGTTTGTCCATGAGAAACAAAAACCAACTAGAGAGCATTGTCAAGACATGTAGCAAGATTGCCGGCATCAACTTCCCCACTCTCTCCCACATCTATTCAAACAGAGTGGCAAAGAAGGCCCAATCTATTGCAGCTGATCCTAGCCACCCCTTGTCTTGCCAGTTCAAGCTACTCCCCTCAGGCCGCAGGTACTCCATGCCCAGATGTAGGTCAAATAGACTCAGGAATTCTTTTATCCCATCTTCCATCTCACAGTTTCTCAAATGCTAAAACACATTTCACAAACGTTTCCTCTATGTTCCCCAATGTCTAAACACAACACCCTTTTCTAAAGCTACATAAACACAACCACACCTTCTCACTTCAAAACTAGAACTTTCACACCAAAAGAGCAGCTCGAAGCTTTCAAAAATGTAAACACTATACACATCATTACACACTACAGCAAAACAATTGAAAACACAATGCTCAATTTGTGAGAAGGTTCTTTGTTTCATAACTGCCAATGCATATTTTTTGAAACTTTACAGTAATGGATCTTAGATCTCTGTAGAGGATTAGGCATTTAGATTTGTGAGTTTCATATGAAGAGTATAAATCTATAGAAAATACTGCATGTACACTACTGTAACAACTCAATGCAAAAACAGAATCTATTGCACACAACAGTACTCTTGAAAACATGTTCAGGGTGTGAAGTTTTTTTTTTACTTTATTCACACCACACACACCATAATCACTGTGCGGCATCATGTCGCTGAGCTGCATCGGGCCACATCACCTCATCCACATCGCAGCCTATATTCTCTCTTGCCAGGCACCGCGGGAAAAACGCCCTGGAATGGCGTATCCATCCTTGGAAGGCCTCCACTGGGATGTCACCACAGGCCAGCTCCATTGCCCTTAGGAGGTTCTCTCTAGTGTATGGTTGTTTGTCAAACCTCCATCTCCACGATGAGAAGAACTCCTCTATAGGGTTCAGGAAAGGGGAGTAGGGTGTCAGACGTTTAAAAACTGGTTACTGTTGGTGGTGAACCACTCTCTGATTTGGTTTGTTCTGTGGAAGCGGACATTGTCCCAAATGATCACATAAATGGGATGTGCGGGCCCAGGATGGTGGTGTTGGCGGTCCAGGAGGATGTCTCTTAGCTCCTCTAGGAAGGTGAGGAGACATTGGGTGTTGTAAGACCCAAGGACAGCATGCCAGTGGACAAGCCCCTCCGAACCCATGGCTGCACAAAGAGTAGTATTACTCCCCCGTTGGCCAGGAACCTCAGTGATGGCTCTTTGGCCAATGATGTTACGGCCTCTTCGCCTTCATTTCTGCAGGTTGAAGCCAGCCTCATCCAGGAAGAGGTGCTCATGAGGTCTGGCCATCGCGTCCAACTGTAATATCCTCTGTGAAAATGTGAAAGTGCACAGGTGTTCAGAACAACAGTCAGTCAGGTAGCACAGTATTGTCCAGAAGTAATGTAGGCCACTGAGCAACACAGTATGTCCACTAACTGTACTGTGAAGATGGATGTATACTTACTTGCACATACTCGTAACATAGGTCTTTGTGTCGCGCAGAGTTGCGCTCAAAGGGAACCCTACAGACCTGTTTCATCCGCATCTTTTGGCACCGGAGAACTCGGTCTATTGTGGCCAAGCTGACATCAGTGCTCTCAAAGTTGACATTATCGGCAATGACTTTGTCTCTGATCTCCCGGAGTCTGATGAGGTTGTTCTCACGAACCATATCCACAATGAGGGTTTCTTGTGCCACTGTAAATATGGCAACCCTCCCACCTCTATGTGGCATTCTTTCAACTCTAACGAAAGAAACATGTGTTGTCAATTGACATGTTTTACAATAACAATTGATTTGAAACCAATAGACTACTTTCACAGGCTTGTAAAACTGCATTGTGACAAAGAAAGCAATAGAGTACAATACCTGTTGTGTTGTCTGAATGCCCTGATAATGGTGGCCACGGTGAACCTACTCAGGTTTGGACGGACTCTTAGTCCTGCTTCAGCCATTGTCATGCCATGGACAATGACATGGTCAATGACTGTTGCTCGCCTCTCGTCCGTAATGATGGTGTGAGGTTGTCTTGCTCTCCCTCCTGGACCTTGTCCTCTCCCTCCTGGACCTTGTCCTCTCCCTTGTTGGCCTCCTCCTCTTCGGCCTGCACCTCTTCCTCCTCTGATTTGAACTCCACTTCCTCGTTGGCCTGCTCCTCTTCTTCCATGGCCAGCTCTTCTCCCTCCATGGTCAGCTCCTCTCCGTCCTCTGACTCGAATTCCTCTTCCCCTGACTCTGCCTTCATCCATTGTGTTTGTTTGGAATCTTCAGCAAACTGTGCACTCTGAACTTGCTTTTATACATGTGGTCACAGCATTAGCAACAAGTGTCTTCAATTTTGAGTCGTTGTGTGTAATTAATGACGCCAGGTGTGTTCATCGTGTTCAAATATTGCTGACTGTGGCAAGCATTTTGCATCACATGAGCTTTCATTTGAGAATATGAGTAGAGTTCTTTTGCAACTTGTGTTTTAGTAAGGAAAAATGTGTTTAGATTTATGAGAACGGAGGATTGTGTTTTGTGAATTGTGTCTTCATGTGAAATGTGTTTATGATATTGGCAAATGATGGCTAGATTTAGTAAATGTGTTTAGACAACTGGTCATTTGGTTTAGAGGATTGGCTTTTGTGTTTTAGCATTTGAGAAAAACTGTAAACAACTTGTCTGAATTATTTTAAATGTATATTTTTTAGTCTTATTTATTATTACTGTGTTTTAGTATTGTGGGTATTTTATGTTTTTGTTGTATTGTTGTCTTGTCCTGTCTGCTGGCTGCACAAATAATTGCCCCTTGGGGACAATAAAGTTACCTTTGAAGAAGAGTCTGAGGTTTTGTGAATGTAGCTTGAAAATTGGGTTTTGTGCTCACAGTTTAGAGAAAAGGAGAGCAGCTTTCGAGAAATGTGTCTTAGCAATCAAGAAAAACTGTAATCTTGAAGCCATGGAACTAGCCTGTGATGACATTCGTGAGGAGACGTGTCACGGCTGGGTACGGCACACTAGGGTTTTTTTTCCCCCGTTGCCTGGCAAGGGCAAATATAGCGTGTGATGTGGATGAAGTGCTGTGGCCTGACCCAGACCAAAGACAGGATGACGCTCAATGAAGCTCAATCATCAACTGTGTAAAGTCGTTTGAGGTTTTTTTTTGGTTTTTTTTACACCTTTTACAGTACACTGTAGGCTGCACACTTTCATTTGTATTTGTCAATTTCAGGATTTTTTTTTCACAGTACCTATTACTATAGTTTATGTTTGAATGAAGAGTAAATGCTAAATCCACTGAGTTGTGAAATCTTTTTTTTTCTTTACTTTTGGAGATGCAAAATGCATATGCTATACTTTATTGTGACCAATGAACATTTCTCCATGAGCAACATGCCTTGACCACTGTGCTTTCAATTTTTTTGGTGGAATGTTTAATGACTGCTCAGCAGTTTTTCTATTTTGACCGATTCGTGCAAGATCTGACAACATTGTTCGGTTTTGAGCACATGTCAAACTATTTTGAGGCGATGGTATGGTTTTGCAAAAAGAATCAGGTTTTGTGACTGTAGTTTGAGAAAGTTTTGTGTTTAGAATTCTGAGAAAAGGACAGGAGGATTAAAAAAAAATGTGTTTTAACAATTGTGAAAATCTGTTCTTACACTTTTTTTTTCATGTTGCTTTCTTTGACCTGTGTAAAGTGACCTTGAGTCTGAGAAAGGCACGATAAAAATCTCATCTCATTATCTGTAGCCGCTTTATCCTGTTCTACAGGGTCGCAGGCAAGCTGGATCCTATCCCAGCTGACTACAGGTGAAAGGCGGGGTACACCCTGGACAAGTCGCCAGGTCATCACAGGGCTGACACATAGACACAGACAACCATTCACACTCACATTCACACCTACGCTCAATTTAGAGTCACCAGTTAACCTAACCTGCATGTCTTTGGACTGTGGGGGAAACCGGAGCACCCGGAGGAAACCCACGCGGACACGGGGAGAACATGCAAACTCCGCACAGAAAGGCCCTCGCCGGCCACGGGGCTCGAACCCGGACCTTCTTGCTGTGAGGCGACAGCGCTAACCACTACACCACCATGCCGCCCCACTATAAAATTGTAACTTATTATTATTATTATTAAACAGACAGATCAATAGATAGACAGACAGATTTGCTGAAGTTGTTATGCCCTTGCGTATGATTTGTATATATGTTTTATTTTTCTGTTATAGACCCTCTTGTGAGTCTGAAATAAAGATTGAATTGAATTGAATTGAATTGAATTGGGCAGCATGGTGGTGTAGTGGTTAGCGCTGTCGCCTCACAGCAAGAAGGTCTGGGTTCGAGCCCCGTGGCCGGCGAGGGCCTTTCTGTGTGGAGTTTGCATGTTCTCCCCGTGTCCGCGTGGGTTTCCTCCGGGTGCTCCGGTTTCCCCCACAGTCCAAAGACATGCAGGTTAGGTTAACTGGTGACTCTAAATTGACCGTAGGTGTGAATGTGAGTGTGAATGGTTGTGCGTCTGTGTGTCGCCCTGCAATGATCTGGAGACTTGTCCAGGGTGTACCCTGCCTTTCGCCCAGAGTCAGCTAGGATAGGCTCCAGCTTGCCACCCTGCACAGGATAAGCAGTTATGGATGGATGGATGAACTGAACAGACAGACAGACTGATTGACAGGTGATTGATTGACATACAGATAGCTAGATAGACAGAGTGATTGATTGACTGATAGAGAGACAGACAGGCAGATGGAAATGACTCGAGTCTGTGGATACTTTCAGTGATGGTGACTGAAAGCTGAGTGCAACGGTGAACCCAGTTGTCAGATTAATGAACGGATTCCGTAAGCAGTACTGTAGATATTTTTCCTCTTACAGATTCCCAGGAGTTCCTGGTGAGCAGCAGTCAGATGGTGATGCGAGTGGAAGATCACTTACACAGAGATGGGAATGAAATATTTGCCGCATTATTGCTCGGGCTGCATGGTAATTACCAGCTGGCAGCAGCTGGGCCGAGTGAAGAGCGATGTGAAGTGGATTCCCAAAAACATGACAAGATGTTATATACTTGCTGTGGATTTACATTTATATCTGGCGCGATGAGCAGTTTGAGAATTTCAAATTGGGTGAAATTAGGGGATGTTTTGCAATTTAATGGTGTGTTTATATCACAGCCCCATGCTGAATTAGAGATGTTTTCTAGCTGTTAGGAGCAGGTTTTTCCAGGTGATGTCTGTGTGTCTCTGGCAGGAAGGAAGAAACGAACAAAGAGCCTGAAGAATTTTCACTGATAATGGCTTTGTTAAATTTTGCAGATATGCTGAAGCGACAGTGACACCGTACAGAACAGCTGGTGAACCAGAATGTTGTCAAGGAGTTATATATTTTGGTTTAATAATGATGAAAACTTGTCACACACACACACACAGGCATGGATGCACAGCGAGCAACATAACCCAATCTGTAAACATGGGGATGAGCAGAGTGAGATTGCAGTTTTTTATTCATAAACTCAACATGATGTGATGTGATCAGAAGAATTCTTATAAAAATGTTTTATTATGTTCCAGATGGACTTTGAGGGTTTTGATGATGACATTCAGGATCATGGAGAATAATTCAGTTCCACATCATGGGTTTTCATCCAAGAAAAGTGCTTGTCTGCTGTGAGATTTGGGAAGTGAATGGAGAAGAACCCATGTGATCTGATCTCACTAAGTTTAGTTCCCATTAGTGCATAATGAGAACAAGAGTGGACTGAATACTGAGCCCTGAGGAACTCCTGTGGTGAGGTGATGAAATAGAGCTTCTCCAGGCCACATGGCAGGGTTGATCCTGTAGGTATGATGAAAACCAGGTCAGGGCGGAGCTCCCGATGGCCAAATCAGCAAATGTTGATAAGGATTTAGTGATTGACAGAACAAAGTCTTTATCTCAGGAATCTCAGGGGGGAAAATGGCAGGAAAAATATACCTCAGATTCCAACAAGGGCATCAATTATTACTTTTAGTAAAGTTTATAAAGTGTGGAAATGTTTCTGTTGGATAAACTGGATTTTTTTTTTTTTTTAAATCTGCCAGAATTACAAAAGTTTCTGTAATGCTGATTTCCTCCATGCATTTGTGTGCAAAATAATAAACACTTGCAAAACTCCATAAAAGACAAGAAAAGCTGAAAATTAGAGCCCTGCACTCCCGTGAGAGTCGCGGGACCCGACGCAAAGCAGTGCGGCACGGGACAAATTTTGAAAGCTCATTGCGGGAGGGGGCGTGCACAATGCGGGAGCGGGCGGGAGAGGTGATAAGCTGCAGTCCCGCTAACTAAAAACGTGTTTAAAATAAAATTTATAAATTATTAATTTATGTATATCATATATAATTTGTGCTGGATATTTTATTTGGCATTAATAAAAACATTTTAAGATGCCTAAATTTGCGGATGTGGTCTAATCTTGCGTACGTTTCCGATTCCTTTCCGTTCTTCCTTGTTTGAGATCTCCGATCATGGCAGAAGAGCAGAGCTCCTCTAGTGAAGCTCACAGTGCTTCAGAAGTAAGTGCTGCTTTAAAAAGAGGTACATTTACCGTTAAAAAGTCAAGAGTCCTGAAATCAGACATTTGGGAAACATTTGTTTGGGAAACGCAGCCCTGAACGTGAGCTGTAGATATTTATGTTCAAATCCACTCAAAGTAGGGGGCGGGGCACCATCACGCTGTGTCTTTAAATTATATTAATTTCTTATAGGCCTACTTGTATTTCCTAGAATGTAAATGTGAGGAGTGACATATAAGCTATGTGCAATGTACAATATTCTTAATATCCACTGTAGATTTTGGTAGGTGTGTTGGGTATCTCTGTAAAGCCTCAGCTGCGCATGCCGCCTGGCAACGCGCACCCTCGCTACGTGCGCTAGGTGAAGGATCGGTCAGTGGAGAGCTCAGCTAAGCTCAGCATGTTTAATTCTCCAAGCCAATGACAAGAACTTTCGTGAGAAATAACGCAAACGTCTGCATCATGCGGGATTTGCGGGCGGGAGCGGGACAAAATATGGCAGGTGCGGGCGGGAGCGGGACTGAAAATTCTGTCCCGCGCAGACCTCTACTGAAAATATCAAGATGAAAAAAACTAAAGGCCCCGTCACACTTATTCAGAATTATCAGGAATCAAGCAGAACCAGACGGAATAAAACATTTTTCAAAATTCGTGCCACATTCGGGCGGGAATTTCAAACTGACCAATATTCTTACAGGTTTGTAAGCATGCCGTTCGAATACTTAGAATGCGCTTCAAACCCTCCTCGAATGATTCTTGCACATTCTGGGTGTATTAGCTTTCGAATGCAGTTCAAATGTAGTTGGAACACAGTAGGAATACCTAGAATGCTGTTAGAATGCAGTAAGAATATTAAGAATGCACTTCGAATACCGTACAAGTGTGGTTCGATTGCTGCCCGAATACAACCTGAAGGATGCTGCCTCGAATGCTGTACGAATTCACCTCAAATGCAGTCAGAACACTCCCGGAATAGCCACCGAATATGTTTCGAACATCTAAAGCCAGTATCTCACTGGACTGCGACAGCTTGCGACAAATTGTGAACGTCATTCGCAAGAAAGTTTCAAAAGTGTCTTGAAACATTCTCGGGGCTTCTCAATTTCCTCGCATGAGTCGCAAAGTGTCGCTCCTTCGTCGCTGAAATTTTGAACATGTTCAAAAAATTCGTGCGACAAAATTTCTCTCAAAATAGCCACAAATGCGTCGCTGGTGTCGCAAAGCCGTCGCGAACCCTTCTCAAGTCAGTTTCTGTGAGGCTTCCTCTACTTCCCTGCCTGCTGAGGGAAAGCCGGGCTGCGACAGCTTGTGACTAGTTGGAAACACAACAATTGCGGTAAAATATATAAATATCAATTCAGTGTGATTCCAAGTGAAAATTGTCACTAATTTGCATATTTTATCGCAATTGTTGTGTCTCCAACTAGTCGCGGGCTGTCGCAGCCCAGTGAGATACTACCCTAAGAATTCAAAGAGAATGCAGCTCGAATACTTACCGTAGAATGTACTTCGAATGTGCTTAGAATGTAACACGAATGTCCCGAGTGTACCAAGAATGTCACCGGAATGGTCCCTGATAGGGTATAAAACGCTGCCGAATCTAGCATTTTCATCAGTCTCAGCCCAGACACCAGAGAGTATGGACCCCCTGGACCATGTTGCTTTGTTCCAGATTGCTGTCCTCCAGCAAGACCTGCTTAAAAGAGATGTGGAGGAGGCTAGGAGAAGAAACATTAGGAGGTGAAAACCCAGAAGGTATCAGACCCGACCATGGGCGCGGCCAGTGGTGGAGCTCTTGACCTTGGCGGCATGACGTGAGAAACTTGGGAAACTTTTTAAACTTTTTAAAACAATGGACAAAAGGTTGATGTTGAGCAGGCGACTCCTCAATGCAGACTGAAGTTCCAGCGGCAGCTAGCCGCGTTTTTATGCAATTCAGTGGTGCTCTGAATTACGTCCGGACTCATTCGAGGGCCAATCGGGATGTTCTGACTGCATTCGAGATGTATTCGAGCGGCAATCGGAATATTCAGATGGCATTCGAAGTGCATTCCAGCTGAACTATTTTAATATCGAAATAGATTCCGGCAGCAATCAAGATGCACTCGAGGTGCATTCCGGCACATTCGGGACATTCTGGCAGAATTTGAAGTGGCTTTTCCCCTCGAACGCGATCAGAATGTTTCGAATGCTGTTGGAATGCCGTAAGAATATTTAGAATGCAGTCAGAATGCAGTTAGAATACACATCGAATGCCATTTGATCTCTTCGAATGCACCTCAAATGTTTTGAGCATGAGCAAAACATTCGGGCCGGCCACAAGAATGGGCCTGAATGTTTGGAATGCACTCAGAATGCAGTCAGAATTTTTAGAATGCACTTTGAATATCCCGGAATATACGAAGAATTTTCATTCCGACGGCATTCCGCCTCTAGTGTGACTGCCCCCTAAACAGTGAAAAGTTGTGTGCACTAAATCTTCCAGTAAAGCAGCTCAGCCACTTATACTTCCTCCTTTTATAGGGTGTCATTATTTTTGTCCTTAATCAATATCTAGTCTTAACGTATTATTTTATGGGTTCATTTTAGATCATTTTCTTTCACAAAGCTTTCATTAAACTGGTTTGTAACTATAATGGACACGTGTTTTAGACTCGACAGTGTAATGAGTGTATAAACTCGCTGTAAATCAGCAACAATTCTACGATTCGAAGCCGATCAGCCGATCAACCGTTATTCTAAACTAACTGGATTTTTATACCAGATCTTCTTTAAATGCTCCTGAGAGTAACAAATGAATAAATTTGTTTGTATCCAGCTTGAGAAATGAAGCTCAAGGGGAACAAGAGTGGGCCAAACATTGAACCCTGAGGAACTCCTATAGTGAGGTGATAAATCAAAGTATTTCCAAGTGACAAGGAGGGATTGATTTGGTAAATATGATGGAAGTGAAATCAGGGAACGGAGTCTGACGTCCAAATTCAGCAACAGTGATTCAGAGAATTAAAAATGCTCTCAAAACAGTTTGTTACTAATCATTACTTTAGTAGAACTAAACAGCAAACACAGGAAATGCAAATAGGATAAAATGTTATGATCGCACTCCATGGCGCTGAAAATGTTCTGTTGGCTGTTACATCTTAAATCTTACATCGTATAAATCATCAGAAAGAGAAGAAACTCCTTCCAGACCTTGTAGCAGCCCAAGGACAGTAATTTTTCGTTCAATAAATCCTGGTGCTTTCAACACAGCACTAAAAGGCAGTTAGCGTTCCTTATAAAGCTGAAATATGTGCATCACATTCGTCTCATTAGAACCTTCATTTATGATCTTGAGCAGATTTATATCAATAACTGTAAAATGAAGAAGCGATGCAGACAGAGGCATTGTGAGACGAAGTACACGAGTCTAGAAAGCAGTTTTGTTGACTTGTCAAAGACACGAGTGTAACTGCAAGCTGTATGTAGCATTATTGCACAGGCGTCTGTCACTAGAATGCACTTAAAGAGCAGCCGTTATGATAAATATAGGAACGTACAAAAGTGAATGTACAAAAGGCTGGTAATGAGCAGGTACCTTCAGTAGGTGTCAGTCAAATCCTTTAAAAGTGGCAGCTTCAGACGGTACACACAAAGAAACCAGAAAGAAAACAAAGAACTTTTCACAAGCTGTTTTTCATCTTTTTCAGATATTCGAATGTCGTTATTCCTCATGAATCCCTTTCCAAAGCTGTTTGATAATGACAAACGATTAACCTTCTCACTTGAACTGCATTCCCCAGGAAAAAAAAAAAAAAAATCATTAGCACGCCTTTAATCTACGCTAATTGGATTGAGCTTCTGAGCACCGGAGGAGTCTCTGACCTTGATGAAGGTGCTGCTTGTCCATCCGTATTCCGTGACATCAGCGTTCCTATTTCCACACTGATGAGAGCGCATCAATCACATTTAAAACGCCAAAACACCTTTCGTTAGCGTTAGCGCTGCGAATTTCTCAACACTGAGAACAAACCAGACACCTGACAGCTGAAGCATTTTGGGTCAGAACTTAAATAATGAATGCTAAATTATTTACACACTCATCGGACACTTTATCAGGAATATTAAAGTCCACGTGCACATCCAGGGGGTTATCTAATCAGCCAATCATGTGGCACAAGGACACTGTTGAAGATCACACAGATACACATGAAGAGCTTCAGAGCTAATGTTCATATCAGAATGGAGGGTCTCTAGAGGTGGTGTGAGAAACAAAAAACATCCCGTTCTGAGAATAAAAGCGATGAGAAAGATCAGAGAATAATGGATAGACTGGTCTGACCTGAGAGGAAGGCTAGAGGAACTCAGATAAACACCCGTCACAAACGTGAGCAGGAAAGCATCTCGTAATGTGCATGGGTTCGAATCTTCTCAGGCAGAAACAGGAATCTGAAGCGACAGTGGGCACAGACTCACCCGGACTCCACAGTGAAGGACTGGAATATGATCAGGTGATGAACACTGGAAGGAAATTACAGCTTTCGAAGTATCAAATGAATGACAGTTTTGAGTTAGAAACAGAAAAACAACCAATTTCAATTTAAAAAAATTGCATCTTTACATTTTTAACTGACATTTGGTTGCTTTCATGAAGATTTTTAACAAGAAAAAAATATTTTCAAAGGGTTTATTTATATATTTTTTTAGCCAAAGATTATTGTTTAATGTGGTTCACTGGGTGATTAAAAGCAATAAATAAATAAATAAATAAATAAATCTCTAATTTTCTTTTTATTGCCACTTATTTTTTTTCTTCTCGTATAAAATTAGATTTTATTTATTTATTTAATTTTTTTAGCCAAAGACTATTGTTTAATGTGGTTCACCAGGTGACTCAAATCAATCAATCAATCAATCAATCAATCAATCAATTACTAATTGTCTGTAATTTTCTTTTTATTGGCACTTTATTTTTTTCTTCTCATATAAAAGTATATAAATACAGTGTATATATATATTTTTTTTAAACCAAAGACTATTCTTTAATGTGGTTCACTGGGTGATTCCAATTAATTAATTATATGTAATTTCCTTTTTGATGGCAATTACATTTTTTCTTCTCTACTCATTAATTCATTAGGTGTAGATCAATATAAAATTCAATAAATTTGATTTGATTTTGGATGGCACGGTGGTGTAGTGGTTAGCGCTGTCGCCTCACAGCAAGAAGATCCGGGTTCGAGCCCCGTGGCCGGCGAGGGCCTTTCTGTGCGGAGTTTGCATGTTCTCCCCGTGTCCGCGTGTGTTTCCTCCGGGTGCTCCGGTTTCCCCCACAGTCCAAAGACATGCAGGTTAGGTTAACTGGTGACTCTAAATTGAGCGTAGGTGTGAATGTGAGTGTGAATGGTTGTCTGTGTCTATGTGTCAGCCCTGTGATGACCTGGCGACTTGTCCAGGGTGAACCCCGCCTTTCACCCGTAGTCAGCTGGGATAGGATCCAGCTTGCCTGCGACCCTGTAGAACAGGATAAAGCGGCTACAGATAATGAGATGAGAGATGTATATGAATATGAAATTGTCTACATAATTTTTTTTTTGTCTATTGGCAGATCATGTTTCTACTTTCATACATTTATTCCCTAAAATATGCAAAATTATCAGGTTCCTATCAGGGTAGCTTCAACTCCAGGCCACACTTCCTGGTTCTGTTCCATTTACAGTTTCTCATATTGCTTTTCGACCAGCAGGAAGTGGGTTCTTGAAATGGTTCGGTTCAGGATTCTTTGAACCTTGGTGCCAGCTAACAAACCATCTCACATTTTCACTAATTAAACACAGCACAAGTGTTATTGAATCGTGCCAAGACGTTTGCTTATTTTGCGTTTGGGTCACAGTTACGCCTCTTGTTGCCATCGCTTCTTGAGTTGCCGATCCAGTTCTGTCTTCGTGTTCTGTGTTCGACCCAATCTCTGATATCCTGTGTGTAGATCGCCTGAGTGTTTGCCTGTTTTTGAGGACAAGAGTGAGTTTTTCTTGTGAGTTTGGACCTGTCTACCTGCTTTTGTTACGAGTTTCAGTGCATGAAACTGGACTAACAAATGATTTTTGTTGGGGTTCACTGCTCTCAGCTCCCCTTGAAGAAACCCTGGAAAACAGAATCACGGAGTCAGTGAGTGAAAGAGCGAACCGCCATCTTCTCCTTCGGATCTCTGTGTCTTTATTACAAATTTCCAAAATCGCAGTATAAACCAATAAACATTCCCTCGTGTAATCAGGCCTCAGTTTCAGTGTCCATTTGTTAGTTTAACTCTAAATACATCAATACAGCGGTCTCTGTTCTTCACACATCAGTCGGCAACATCTTTCACACACACATTCACAAAAATAATCATGTCTTTATAAAAATAAGCATCACTCTTTCTCTCAAGTGCAATACTACCCTAAGAATAGGTCATGTTTTTTTAAACTTATATATATATATATATATAACTCAAGAAATCCACCATGATATTAATGTAATATTGTAAATCATAAACACTCTTTGGCTTTAAATGAATATTTAAATTATTTTAGAGTCAGAACATGAAACATGGGGCGGCACGGTGGTGTAGTGGTTAGCGCTGTCGCCTCACAGCAAGAAGGTCCTGGGTTCGAGCCCCGTGGCCGGCGAGGGTCTTTCTGTGTGGAGTTTGCATGTTCTCCCCGTGTCCGCGTGGGTTTCCTCCGGGTGCTCCGGTTTCCCCCACAGTCCAAAGACATGCAGGTTAGGTTAACTGGTGACTCTAAATTGAGCGTAGGTGTGAATGTGAGTGTGAATGGTTGTCTGTGTCTATGTGTCAGCCCTGTGATGACCTGGCGACTTGTCCAGGGTGAACCCCGCCTTTCGCCCGTAGTCAGCTGGGATAGGATCCAGCTCGCCTGCGACCCTGTAGAAGGATAAAGCGGCTACAGATAATGAGATGAGAATGAACATGAAACATAATACACATAGGGAGAACTGCTCAACTTATAATGCATATTAAAACACAGACCAGACATATAACTGATCCTGTGAGATTTCGGGGATAACTCCCTTTAAAGGTCATAGGCAAGGGTCGGAGGTGAAATGGAGAATATCAACTTTACTGTCTAGAAGAACGACCCAAAAAGTGAATTCAGTCTTCCTGGTGTCTAATTTGCACCCTAAAAATGAATAAAATGCTTATAATATATTGTTTTGCCCAATTTCCAAAGGTTTGTTTACATCACACTTCTGCGCACTGACCGCCAGGGGCCCGTCGTCGTGACGTCATTTAAGCCAAACAGACCGGGAGCAGCTCTGTGTTTACCTGCGAACCGAGCACACGTTTAGGAGGTTCATTTATTTAACCACTTTCTAAATATACTTTTTTTTTTGCTGGAGAGAAACATACAGGGCGAATTTTCAACAATTCAATAATAACATATAGCAGGACATTTAATGGGGTTCCCCACTGATGCACACAGGGGCGCGCACACACACACACTCCCTGTAATAGAACGTGGATTCATTTATATTGCTAATATTAATACAAGCATTCTACTATTTATAGCCTACTCTAAACACACACAAACATTAATCATGTTAGTCAATAGCATGTTAGCATGCTAGCAGGTAGCCACTGAAAATCAACTTCAACTTGGTGGCCGCTTTATTTGGAACACTTGTGTAAACCCATGCGCAGACATTTACACTGAGCACGGCGGCCACCGTCATGTTAGCAGGCTAGCAGTTAGCATGTTAGCTGTGACTAATCAACTTCAACCTAATGGCCACGTTATTAGGAACACGTGTGTCTGTATAAACACGCACATACATTTAGCATGCAAATGGCATGTGAACCGGGGGCGGCATGGTGGTGTAGTGGTTAGCGCTGTCACCTCACAGCAAGAAGGTCCTGGGTTCGAGCCCCGTGGCCGGCGAGGGCCTTTCTGTGCGGAGTTTGCATGTACTCCCCGTGTCCGCGTGGGTTTCCTCCGGGTGCTCCGGTTTCCCCCACAGTCCAAAGACATGCAGGTTAGGTTAACTGGTGACTCTAAATTGAGCGTAGGTGTGAATGTGAGTGTGAATGGTTGTCTGTGTCTATGTGTCAGCCCTGTGATGACCTGGCGACTTGTCCAGGGTGAACCCCGCCTTTCGCCCGTAGTCAGCTGGGATAGGCTCCAGCTTGCCTGCGACCCTGTAGAACAGGATAAAGCGGCTACAGATAATGAGAGAGAGAGAGAGAGAGAGAGAGAGAGACAAAATGGAAGTGATAAACGTCTTCATGATATTTTCACTCGAATTCTCGAGCCTGATTGCCGGGTAAGTGTTAACACTCATTCTGATATGTTGTGGTTTCTATAGTGACAATGTTGTAAATATAGCCAATCGATTTAAATATATTTCTAATGTGAAAATAGTTTCTGAGACAAGTACAGAGTGGAGTCTCTGAATTTATTTCCAAAACAAACAACAAGCCAGTGAGGGCTCAGCATGTGGGAACTTTCTCTCGACTGTTGGAGCGGCAGCGCAGGAGCTCGACATGAAGCTCGACATGAAGCTGCTGAGAAACACTGAGCGTGTGGAAAGCTGTCAGGCTGCTAACTTTAGAATCCAACACGGGGTTTTTTGGTCACTGTGTAAAGCACATCTCACACACCCTGCCTGAAAGATCTCATCACACACTGCGTAGAATGTCAGGAATGAATCAAATGCAGTGTGTTCGAGTGAAATCAACACTGACAGTGTGGGGATCGCTCACACCACAGCAATCTGTCCATGACTACAACTGTTAAAGAAGAACCTAATTCCTCTATCTATCTATCTATCTATCTATCTATCTATCTATCTATCTATCTATCTATCTATCATATTATTTATGAGTTTAACGTGGTTTGGCTTGTGTTGCAAAAGTAATATATCTTCATTGTCTTTATTGTCTTGTATCGAAAATACAATATTATTTTTTGTCCAATATTTTTAATTTTTTTCTATCAAGCTTGAAATGATCTCGTTCTGCTGCCAGATAATTCTGCTTCTTTCCAGAAATAAACGCTGAGATCAGCAAAATTATCTGCCAATAAAACAAACCCATTTCAAGCTCGATGAATCAGGGAAAATATGCAGGTCTGATGATCCTGTATTTGTTTTAGAGATGTGAGATAAGTCATTTCTGGCCGTGTTAAACGCTGCACATCTTAAATCCGACATTAGTGATAACAGCAGAGTCTCAGTCGGAATGTAAATGCAATCAGATATCAAAGTCACGGTTGATTGTTTATTATTCAGGCCATGTTGTGGCACAGAGGATTGGATTTTTGGAGATGATAACGCAAATCGTTTCATATCTGAAGAGCCCTTTTCTACATCAACGATTAATCAAACACACAAGCTGCAGTTTGTTCAACGATTTTGATGTCACTTTTTTCAAAATAAGTGATGGATGAATTTTTTTGTTGAGAGAGAGAGAGTGACAGGGAGAGTGAGACAAGAAAGACAGACAGAGAGAGAGAAACAAGAAGGGCAGAACTAGAGAGATGGACAGACAGACAGACAGAGACAAGAAGGACAGTGAGAGAGAGAGAGAGAGAGACAGAAACAAGGACAGAGAGAGAGAGACAGACAGACAGAGCGAGAGAGAGAGAAACAAGAAGGGCAGAGTGAGAGAGACAGACAGACAGACAGAGACAAGGAGGAGAGAGAGAGAGAGAGAGAGAGAGAGAGAGGCCTTCAGGTGGTCTGCTTGGTTCTGGTTTGAGTGGCAGGAAATTGGGTTGCGGTTCTGGAGGAACAGACTGAGACTCGTACATGACAGGTGAACTCATGCTTAACCACTGACACAGCGCATCACGGCATGGATGAGGAGGCCACTATGTGCTACTCAAAATACAAATCACACACACACACACACCAACGCATGTAGCATCACAAACTCTGAAAACACACCAAATGTTGCATTTGTACAACCCCGATTCCAAAAAAGTTGGGACAAAGTACAAATTGTAAATAAAAACGGAATGCAATGATGTGGAAGTTTCAAAATTTTATTCAGAATAGAACATAGATGACATATCAAATGTTTAAACTGAGAAAATGTATCATTTAAAGAGAAAAATTAGGTGATTTTAAATTTCATGACAACAACACATCTCAAAAAAGTTGGGACAAGGCCATGTTTCCCACTGTGAGACATCCCCTTTTCTCTTTACAACAGTCTGTAAACGTCTGGGGACTGAGGAGACAAGTTGCTCAAGTTTAGGGATAGGAATGTTAACCCATTCTTGTCTAATGTAGGATTCTAGTTGCTCAACTGTCTTAGGTCTTTTTTGTCGTATCTTCCGTTTTATGATGCGCCAAATGTTTTCTATGGGTGAAAGATCTGGACTGCAGGCTGGCCAGTTCAGTACCCGGACCCTTCTTCTACGCAGCCATGATGCTGTAATTGATGCAGTATGTGGTTTGGCATTGTCATGTTGGAAAATGCAAGGTCTTCCCAGAAAGAGACGTCGTCTGGATGGGAGCATATGTTGCTCTAGAACCTGGATATACCTTTCAGCATTGATGGTGTCTTTCCAGATGTGTAAGCTGCCCATGCCACACGCACTAATGCAACCCCATACCATCAGAGATGCAGGCTTCTGAACTGAGCGCTGATAACAACTCGGGTCGTCCTTCTCCTCTTTAGTCCGAATGACACGGCGTCCCTGATTTCCATAAAGAACTTCAAATTTTGATTCGTCTGACCACAGAACAGTTTTCCACTTTGCCACAGTCCATTTTAGATGAGCCTTGGCCCAGAGAAGACGTCTGCGCTTCTGGATCATGTTTAGATACGGCTTCTTCTTTGAACTATAGAGTTTTAGCTGGCAACGGCGGATGGCACGGTGAATTGTGTTCACAGATAATGTTCTCTGGAAATATTCCTGAGCCCATTTTGTGATTTCCAATACAGAAGCATGCCTGTATGTGATGCAGTGCCGTCTAAGGGCCCGAAGATCACGGGCACCCAGTATGGTTTTCCGGCCTTGACCCTTACGCACAGAGATTCTTCCAGATTCTCTGAATCTTTTGATGATATTATGCACTGTAGATGATGATATGTTCAAACTCTTTGCAATTTTACACTGTCGAACTCCTTTCTGATATTGCTCCACTATTTGTCGGCGCAGAATTAGGGGGATTGGTGATCCTCTTCCCATCTTTACTTCTGAGAGCCGCTGCCACTCCAAGATGCTCTTTTTATACCCAGTCATGTTAATGACCTATTGCCAATTGACCTAATGAGTTGCAATTTGCTCCTCCAGCTGTTCCTTTTTTGTCCCTTTAACTTTTCCAGCCTCTTATTGCCCCTGTCCCAACTTTTTTGAGATGTGTTGCTGTCATGAAATTTCAAATGAGCCAATATTTGGCATGAAATTTCAAAATGTCTCGCTTTCGACATTTGATATGTTGTCTATGTTCTATTGTGAATACAATATCAGTTTCTGAGATTTGTAAATTATTGCATTCCGTTTTTATTTACAATTTGTACTTTGTCCCAACTTTTTTGGAATCGGGGTTGTACGATTGCAGTGAGGTGATATATGAGAGGATATGATGATTTTGGGTTAAAAACAAACAAACAAAAAAAAACCTAAAACAGCCCCACTGACATTTTAAGATGAGTTTCTGCTTCCTTTTGCGCTCTGAATCCATGAGTGATCTTCGTCCCTGTTGCACATCTGCTGCATCATCCATAATCCTGCCTACGAGGTGCAGCAGCCATAATAACAGCAAACAGCACGAGTGATGAGCAAACGATCCTTCAGCTCTTCGAACCTGATTCATTAACATGGTGCTGAAAGCCAGGCTACACTTAAAGGATGCAAAAGTTTTGTTTTTTTTTCCCCCAATAACATCATATCCTGAAGTGTTTCATCCCATCTCAGTGTCCCTCTGAATGAGAGTGTTACTGCATGTAGCCCTCCCACTCACCTCCAATGTGTTACAGAATTGTCATGGCCTACCCCTTTACACCTGATAACCCATTAAGCATGGGAGGCGAATTGGAGGCAGTCTACTAAAATATTAAATTTGGGATGTATCTACTTTAACTAGAGCGTATGACTCTGACTAGGGTGCCGAGAGGCCTAGTTAGCTGATTTTATAGCTATACTGTCACTGTGAGCTTACAACCTCCCATGCAAACCTTTCAATACACCATAGCCCAACCCGAACCGCATTTATCAGACATAAACAAACACTGCAACTGCAGATATACATTGCAACAACATGAAATGTTTATTAAACACACAAACAGGCAATCACCCCTTTAAAATGTCCTGGTGACCCTTGAAATCAATAAAATAATAATTTTTGAATTGAATAATTTTCTCTCCGTGCTTCCACGGAAGGCGGTCGCATTCTGCTCTCCCTCTCCCTCCTTTTTTTCCCTGCTTGTGCTTTGTGTCTTGTCTCGTCTGCTGTACTTTTTGAAGAGACTCTTCCTGCATTACTTTCTAAACTAAAAAGCATGGAATTGATAAATTGGTCTCCTAACGAAATTGACACAGTTTTGGGTTCGGGGGAACCCGTTTGTCCTGCCGGAACGTTTGCGGCTGGTTACACAATGGATGCGTGGGAGCAGTGGCGGGTCGTGTGCCTGGCGATTCTTTCTGTGGAGGACATTGAAGATATCTACCTATTCGGAACCATGATTACAGGACTTTTGCTGATTGGATTAGGCATTGCCCTGGTATATCGAGGAAATCAGACAACGGTGACAGCTGTTCAAAGCCTCACAAAGCTGCCCGATATTGGAGTGGTGGGCAAAGCTGTTGGCACTTGGACTGTGGACATTCAGAACTTTAATCACAAAATGGTTGTTATCTCGGAGCAGCTTTCAGCTTTGCAAGGAATACGTTTTTCGGAGATCAATTTGAATAGAATGGACAGATATGTACGAGCGATGAGGACGTGCAAAGACTGCATCTGGAAAGACCAAACAATTCATATCTTATCGACATTCGGCGCCCTGAGACAGAACTGGCCTTGTTTTAGGCCGTTGCTGAGAAAACATTTCCCCCTGAAGGTCAATGCCGGGAGACACTCTCATTTTTCGAATTCCTCTCTAACTCTCCGCGGTCGCCATTTTTACCCCCAGTGTGACAAGCGGGTGCGTGACCAGCACCTTCATGGCTGCAGGAGCGGACGGCTGCTTGCTTGCACTGGATTACCTCCTCCCCTTCCCCCCCTCCCGCCCTACCCCTTACCCCTGATTCCCCCCACTCAAGTCCCGTGTTTAAAGTGTACCTGTGTTGTAGTTGTGCTTATGCAAAGGTTTTTTTTTAATGTTCCCACACTGTACTCCTGACAGGAGCATAGTGGGGGGGGTGTTCTTTTTTTCCTTATCTCTCCTCATGCTGTGTTTCCTTTTTTATCTTTATCCCTGTCTTCCTGTCCTGTCTACCCTATGTCAATTGTATGTTGTATATGTACGGACGGGCGGCACGGTGGTGTAGTGGTTAGCGCTGTCGCCTCACAGCAAGAAGGTCCTGGGTTCGAGCCCCGGGGCCGGCGAGGGCCTTTCTGTGTGGAGTTTGCATGTTCTCCCCGTGTCCGTGTGGGTTTCCTCCGGGTGCTCCAGTTTCCCCCACAGTCCAAAGACATGCAGGTTAGGTTAACTGGTGACTCTAAATTGAGCGTAGGTGTGAATGTGAGTGTGAATGGTTGTCTGTGTCTATGTGTCAGCCCTGTGATGACCTGGCGACTTGTCCAGGGTGAACCCCACCTTTCGCCCGTAGTCAGCTGGGATAGGCTCCAGCTTGCCTGCGACCCTGTAGAAGGATAAAGCGGCTAGAGATAATGAGATGAGATGAGATATGTACGGACAGGTTGATGGCTAATTTCACTGGTACATGTGACTAGTGACAATAAAGGGCTTCTGATTCTGAATAAAATAATATCTGGGGTTTTGTAAAACTCAATCATGGTACCATGTCGTTGGCGCGCATGTTGAAGCTCATTTGAATCCTCATGAGAAGTATTTTCTTAGTACTCACTGATCCTTGGAAATTCAGAAATAGTTAGCAAAAGTTTTCCTCAAACCCTCTGTTCAGTGAAGACAGGTGAGATGACATGGAGAAACAAGTCCTGAAGACAGATCCATGTGCAATAGTAGGTTCCCTAGCGGCAGCGCCAAGTCCCGAGCCCCCTCTACAGCAGCAGCGGCAGTGGCCTCCATCGCACCGGGACGGCAGGCAGGCATGTAAGCTTTGAGGCACACTATGCAGAAATTCACAACACTAATAAACCCACTATTAGTTCCCATAAATGTTCATATTGTCACCAGTTCACATATAACGTCCATACTTACTCAGAAAACCTGGCGCACACTGTGGTGTGTCTCCCACACACAGACAGTCTCCTTCTTCTCCCAGCTAGTGAAAACGAGGCTAACTAGCACTAATACGCAACAGAAAATGGCGTCGCCGAAGTTTAGTATAATTTCCGGCTGAAACAGCTTCAAACATGGCTCACTCTTGCATTTTGTACCAGGTAACCACATATAAAACCTCCGGTTCTTAGTTTCAATAATAACAGCAACTTTAAACAGTTTCAAATGGCTCACAACTAGCGCTTTACGTTGTATCGTTATTCTTTTCCCTCGTTTTTTTTCTCCTGTTAATCGCCTGAGCCTCGTCTCTTTCCTTTTTAGTCCCACACCCTCTCTGAATCCGGTAGGTAGTTGGCATTAATTGGCTAATAACAGATTGACACCTGATTACCCACATAAACAGAGGAAACGACATGAGACATTCAAAGACCATCAAGACACGGGACATTTCAGCCCCCTCCCAAATAAAGCACCAAACACACACCTCTCCACATCAACGCAAACCCGCCTCACAACAGCAGCAATTCAACAAACAACATTTCAAGATACATCGCACATTTGCCAACCAAACACATCTCATCTCATCCTGTTCTACAGGGTCGCAGGCAAGCTGGATCCTATCCCAGCTGACTACGGGTGAAAGGCGGGGTTCACCCTGGACAAGTCGCCAGGTCATCACAGGGCTGACACATATGGCCCTTTTCCACTACCCTTTTTCAGCTCGCTTCAGCTCACTTCAGCCCGACACGGCTCACGTTTCGACTACCAAAGAACAGCACGACTCGGCTCGCTTCAGCCCTGCTTAGCCCCTAAAACTCGCACGGTTTTGGAGTGGGGCTGAAGCGAGCCAAAGCGAGCCGAGTGAGGCTGGGGGCGTGAGCAGACACTCCCCTGTGCACTGATTGGTGAGGAGGAGTGTCCTCACATGCCCACACACGCCCCGTGAGCACGCTGGGCTCTGTAAACACCGTAAACCCGGAAGAAGAATAATTACGAATTACGAGAATTTCTGAAGCCTTATGCGCCTCGCCTCATCTATACGCTCTTGCCAGTATCTGTTGGCGTTGTCGGTGACAACAAGCCACAGCACCAAGACCAGCAACACTAACGACTCCATGTTTATTGTTTACTATTCGGGTCGTGAGACTACCGCTTAAAAGCTCACTGATGTCACTGTTTGCGCTGCTTAACGACATCACGTGACATCCACCCACTTTCGCTAACTCCACCCAATGTGTCCACCCACTTCCAGCCAGCACGGTTCAGCGCGGTTGTAGTCGAAATGCAACTCCAACAGCCCCACTCAGCTCGACTCAGCCCAACTCAGCACGGCACGGCACGGCTCAGCCCAACTCAGCCGCGTTGGTAGTGGAAAAGCGGCAATAGACACAGACAACCATTCACACTCACATTCACACCTACGCTCAATTTAGAGTCACCAGTTAACCTAACCTGCATGTCTTTGGACTGTGGGGGAAACCGGAGCACCCGGAGGAAACCCACACGGACACGGGGAGAACATGCAAACTCCACACAGAAAGGCCCTCGCCGGCCACGGGGCTCGAACCCGGGCCTTCTTGCTGTGAGGCGACAGCGCTAACCACTACACCACCGTGCCGCCCCCCAACCAAACACATGTCCAAAGAAACAAAACATCATTTGCAGCAGGGCACAACATATAGAAACGGTCACATGGTCATGTTATAACACATACAATGTGTAAGTGGTTTTAACTGACTAGCGAGGGTAACACTAGCCATGTTCCCATCATGCTAATGTTAGCTACCGAGTAGCTGAAGTGTTTCTCTGTGAATGAGTATGAATTTAAAAAAAAAATCAGATGTTCAAATGTTTTCGATCAATTGTTAATAGTTAATCGTGTGAGATTTGCATAAATACATCCATTTTTGTATTTTTTTTCCTCATAGGCTATGGTTCTTTAGCATCCTGTGAAACAGAGCTTAGCCTTGTTTGTTGTTCCATCAGATCTCATTTTATCAGTTTAAGTTTTGCTTTAAAGCTTCTCCACTGCTCTCTTTTCACAAAATCAATGATTAATATTCTTTAAACCTTCATTCCTGTGCCCAGGCTCACACTTTGTTCACGTAATCAGAATGCATAAGACAAGTAGATCACATCACAACTGGGCAGAGAGGGGTCTCGTTTCCATGGCAATGAGCCCTCGTTCATAGGGAAACCATGCTGTGTCAGTGAGGTCGTGAATGGCAGTGGCCTTCAGACACAGTCACACTCCATTTATCTTTTTTTTTAGGGTTGTGCCTTAATTTGGGAGCTAACAAGATCATTTATAAATATTCTTAACACAGTGAAGACCATCACCATCACCATCACGGTCACTATCTCAAGGTTTTCCTTGACGGTTTCCTTTTAAACCCATCCTGTACTGATCCCAGACCTGACAACCATGACACATTTTGCATAAGAGCTTCACATTTTCACACCAGAGAACGCTCGCAGCTCATAATTTGCTTTATGTTAATGTTACACACCTACAGTATGAATAAAACATGCATTGAAGATAACTAACCCACCCCATACAGTAGATCTTATTTACTTCATGAGCTAGAATATGCCTGGCATAACTCACATAACAGGACAGACATACACTCACTGGCCACTTTATTAGGAACACCCATCCATCCACTTGCTGTTTGAAGCAGTTCTCAAATCCCGCAGATACAAATCAAGAGCTTCAGTTAATGTTCATGACGCTCAAACATCAGAACAGGAAACATCGTGATGTCACAGTGAAGTGTGACTTTCTTTCTTTCACTGTGGTATGGGTGTTGGTTTGAGCCAGATGAGTATGAGGTTTGAGTTTTTCAGAAACTGCTGATCTCCTCCTGGGGTTTTCACACACAACAGTCTGTAGAGTTTACACAGAAGGAATGGTGCAACAAACAAAAAACATCAAGTGAGTGAGTGAGTGAGTGAGCGAGCAACAGTTCTGTGGGTGGAAACAAACGCCTTGTTGATAAGAGAGGGTCAGAGATCAGAAAATGGACAGATTCAAGGTGGTTCGAGATTTTTTTTTTTCCCGGGAAGGATATAGTAACTCATATAATCACTCTTTACAGCCATGGTGAGCAGAAAAGCATCTCAGCATGCAACAGCAAACAGAAGAACACATTGGGTTCCACTCCTGCAGCCAAGAACAGCGATCTTAGACTAAACAACAAGTTCCTATTAAAGTGGCCAGGGAATGTAAATTATTATTATTATTATTATTATTATTATTATTATAAACGTGAAATCCTTGTAAAAAATGCGGTCAACTTTATTTAAATGTAAACATGTCTTGTTCGAGAAAAGAAAAAAAATCCTAATTTAAATATTTTTCATTTCTTTCAGGAACCAATCTGACTTTTTTTTTTTCCTGGTAACAGACCGGGTACCGGGCGGCACGGTGGTGTAGTGGTTAGTGCTGTCGCCTCACAGCAAGAAGGTCCTGGGTTCGAGCCCCGCGGCCGGCGAGGGCCTTTCTGTGCGGAGTTTGCATGTTCTCCCCGTGTCCGCGTGGGTTTCCTCCGGGTGCTCCGGTTTCCCCCACAGTCCAAAGACATGCAGGTTAGGTTAACTGGTGACTCTAAATTGAGCGTAGGTGTGAATGTGAGTGTGAATGGTTGTCTGTGTCTATGTGTCGCCCTGTGATGACCTGGCGACTTGTCCAGGGTGAACCCCGCCTTTCGTCCGTAGTCAGCTGGGATAGGCTCCAGCTTGCCTGCGACCCTGTAGAAGGATAAAGCAGCTACAGATAATGAGATGAGATGAGATGAGACCGGGTACCGGATCAGCGCCATCTCTGACAGTAAGCCATCTCTGACTTGTCCTCGTACAGGCTTTTTGAAGTAAAAATGTTCTCAGTAAGTGATTTCGAAGAAACCCACCAACTCCTGCAGCCAAGAACAGGGATCTGAGAATCAAGAACACGTTTCGAATAAAGTGGCTGGTGAGTGTACAGTTAGGTCCATATATATTTGGACACTGACACAAATTTTGTTTTTTTACCTGTTTACTGAAACACATTCAAGTTATAGTTATATAATGGACATAAAGTCCAGACTTTCAGCTTTCATTTGAGGGTATCCACATTAAAACTGGATGAAGGGTTTAGGAGTTTCATCTCCTTAACATGTGCCACCCTGTTTTTAAAGGGACCAAAAGTAATTGGACAATTGACTCAAAGGCTATTTCATGGGCAGGTGTGGGCAATTCCTTCGTTATGTCATTCTCAATTAAGCAGATAAAAGGCCTGGAGTTGATTTGAGGTGTGGTGCTTGCATTTGGAAGATTTTGCTGTGAAGAAAACATGCGGTCAAAGGAGCTCTCCATGCAGGTGAAACAAGCCATCCTTAAGCTGCGAAAACAGAAAAAACCCATCCGAGAAATTGCTACAATATTAGGAGTGGAAAAATCTACAGTTTGGTACATCCTGAGAAAGAAAGAAAGCACTGGTGAACTCATCAATGCAAAAAGACCTGGACGCCCACAGAAGACAACAGTGGTGGATGATCGCAGAATGAAGAGAAACCCCTTCACAACAGCCAACCAAGTGAACAACACTCTCCAGGAGGTAGGCGTATCAATATCCAAATCTACCATAAAGAGAAGACTGCATGAAAGTAAATACAGAGGGTTCACTGCACGGTGCAAGCCACTCATAAGCCTCAAGAATAAAAAGGCTAGATTGGACTTTGCTAAAAAACATCTAAAAAAGCCAGCACAGTTCTGGAAGAACATTCTTTGGACAGATGAAACCAAGATCAACCTCTACCAGAATGATGGAAAGAAAAAAGTATGGCAAAGGCGTGGTACAGCTCATGATCCAAAGCATACCACATCATCTGTAAAACACGGCGGAGGCAGTGTGATGGCTTGGGCATGCATGGCTGCCAGTGGCACTGGGTCACTAGTGTTTATTGATGATGTGACACAAGACAGAAGCAGCCGGATGAATTCTGAGGTATTCAGAGACATACTGTGGGCTCAAATCCAGCCAAACTGATTGGTCGGCGTTTCATAATACAGATGGACAATGACCCAAAACATAAAGCCAAAGCAACCCAGGAGTTTATTAAAGCAAAGAAGTGGAATATTCTTGAATGGCCAAGTCAGTCACCTGATCTCAACCCAATTGAGCAGCATTTCACTTGTTAAAGACTAAACTTCAGACAGAAAGGCCCACAAACAAACAGCAACTGAAAACCGCTGCAGTAAAGGCCTGGCAGAGCATTAAAAAGGAGGAAACACAGCGTCTGGTGATGTCCATGAGTTCAAGACTTCAGGCAGTCATTGCCAACAAAGGGTTTTCACCCAAGTATTAGAAATGAGTATTTTATTTACAATTATTTAATTTGTCCAATTACTTTTGAGCCCCTGAAATGAAGGGATTGTGTTTAAAAAATGCTTTAGTTCCTCACATTTTTATGCAATCATTTTGTTCAACCCGGCAGCACGGTGGTGTAGTGGTTAGCGCTGTCGCCTCACAGCAAGAAGGTCCTGGGTTCGAGCCCCGTGGCCGGTGAGGGCCTTTCTGTGTGGAGTTTGCATGTTCTCCCCGTGTCTGCGTGGGTTTCCTCCGGGTGCTCCGGTTTCCCCCACAGTCCAAAGACATGCAGGTTAGGTTAACTGGTGACTCTAAATTGAGCGTAGGTGTGAATGTGAGTGTGAATGGTTGTCTGTGTCTATGTGTCAGCCCTGTGATGACCTGGCGACTTGTCCAGGGTGTACCCCGCCTTTCGCCTGTAGTCAGCTGGGATAGGATCCAGCTTGCCTGCGACCCTGTAGAAGGATAAAGCGGCTACAGATAATGAGATGAGATGAGATTTTGTTCAACCCACTGAATTAAAGCTGAAAGTCTGAACTTCAACTGCATCTGAATTGTTTTGTTCACAATTCATTGTGGTAATGTACAGAACCAAAATTAGAAAAATGTTGCCTCTGTCCAGATATTTATGGACCCAACTGTAGATCTTTATACAGAATCATTTGGTCATTGATCACGTAAACATTTTGCATTTTTAATTTGTAATATTATAAATTATTTTTGCTGCATTTTTACTCTGTGTTCCTTTGAGAACCTCTTTGGTAAGAAGGGAAATGGAAACCAAGTGGAAAAACACTTCCAGCACAAAACTGCTCTGTGAGCGACGGGAGGAAACCAGACTGCAGACGCCGAGATGGATGACTTAATTGTGTAGTCACTGCAACGTCCCCAGCGCTAAGCTGATGTGTCCTTATTTTGCGTCCAGCCTGAGGCAATTAACTCCTCTTTTAGCCGCTTGCTCAGACCTCACCTCCTTTTCCTTCAGTATTCAGCTTCTGTCTCTATATTGCTGAGCACTGCAGTCTGCTTTGTATACCCAGGATTTGTAAACTTTTCCACTTAGACTTTCTTTGATATTCTCATAAATATTATATAAACCGTTTGTTTTTACAGTGAACACCAGCGCCAAGTTGGTGAGAAGACATTCAGTTGCTTATGATCTCTCATATGACTGACTTTACATCAAACGCAATATGAAAATCAAACACCATGCCAGCCAAGCAAACACTCGGTCCCAGACTGCATCCGCGGCTGCGTTGAATAATAATGGAAGTGATGCGGAATTTGGAAATCAAATGTATGAAGTCCGCCTCAACTCACTGACAGTCGCAGCTTATGAGCTGTCTTTCTGATTCTCTTCCCATCCATTTACGCAGAATTAAATATGAATAAAGCATATTCGATTCGTATTCTAAAAAAAAAAAGTATTGCCGCCCCCGCCATCCCAGGTAATCGTACACTGGCAGGCGAAAGTTCTCAACAGTAAAATTTGCTCATGTTTGATTATCGCTTGAACACTAATTATCCTCCAGCGTGTGTCGTGTCCATGTATTGATTAAGCTTGGACTGCAAATCACAGGTTTACTCTGTGTGAATGGGTTTGTTCTTATACAGTCTTGTTTCTATAGCAACTGCTCGTTCACAGGGACTTGTATGACAGACGCTCCACCAAACTATCATTGACATGGTGAAGGAGATATTTAGGTAACATTTCTGAAAGGAGTCTCCAGTGTCAGAAATAAAGCTGTGACTAAGTTTTCTGAACTCAGCGAGATGGAGAAATTGAAGACACTTTGCAGTTTCTTGGTTATCATGAGATACCGATAATTCAGTGACCTGGTGGCATAGAAGATTAAGGGGCTTGTTCTTCAAGCTGCAACAGCTTGGTGATGCTGGGACTTGAACCCCCAGCCTTCTGATCAGGAACACAGAGCCTTTTAATCACTGAGCCACTACAACAATTTGAAGTGGGATTTGAGCCCATACCTCCAGGGGAGACGTGACCTGAATGCAGTGCTTTCCTGTGCACCGCAAGACCATCAAAATTCACTCTGGCTGTCCAACCAATGAGGTGAGCAAAGTCCGTGATTGCACTGTGACAGAGATGAAACAGGAGGCTACAGGTTCATTTGGAACGCTTGGTCTTGCAAACTTTTCTGAAAGGAGCCACAAAGTAAACACTCATCAACCGGTACCTTTGTGCTGACTGACAAGAAGTAGGGTATACTGTAAGTGAACCTCGTGAAATCTTTTAAATGTGAAGGTAAGAAACTGATCGATGAAGGAAAATTACAAACAATTATGACTATGATTATGATTGCAGCCCTGTGATGACCTGGCGACTTGTCCAGGGTGTACCCTGCCTTTCACCCGTAGTCAGCTGGGATAGGCTCCAGCTTGCCTGCGACCCTGTAGGACAGGATAAAGCAGCTAGAGGTAATGAGATGAGATTATGATTGCACATTTGGGAAGAAAATAAAGAATGACAGGAACGAATTAAAAGCCATTTGTGTGGTGTGACTTTTATGTTGATGCTTCTTTTAAGTCTTCTTTGTGTTCTGGCTGTTCCCCGTAGGGGTCGCCACAGCCGATCATCCATGAGCTGCGTATTTGATTTGGCGTAGGTTTTACACCAGATGCCCTTCCTGACGCAACCCTCCCCAATCTATCTGGGCTTGGAACCGGCAGTAGGTATGCACTGGCTTGTACAACCCCAGTGACTGGGTATTTTACCAAATCTGCATGGGTGACATGGTGGTGTAGTGGTTCACACTGTCACCTCACAGCAAGAAGGCTGTGGGTTCAAGCCCAGTGGTTGACGAGGGCCTTTCTGTGTGGACTGTGGGTGGTAGAAATGGGCAACTGGACTTGCTTGAAAATTCTTGAAAACGTTTCACCTCTCGTCCAAAAGGATTCCTCAGTTCTGTCTGACTAATAGGGAGTATCAGATATTTATCTTCTCCTGGATCAGAATCAGAATTCTGATGACCAGCTCATCTAAGGTGTCATTGAGGCATCATGTTGGTGTGGGTCACTGGAGGCTGGGTGTGAACGGCGAGTCATTAGGGTGATCAAAGGATTGCCCGTTAGGGTGATCAATGGCAATCTGACTCTCTCTGTCCTCCTGTGAGTCACCGAAAACAGCTGGGTCCTGGCGTACACCCAGCCGTCTGGGAAGAGTGTCCAAGACCGCCTTGTAGATGTTTGACAAATGATGTCTTAGACCCCCACCTCTGTTCAGTGATGGCCGTTCAAACGGCCATCACTGAACAGAGGTGGGGGTCTAAGGCAAAGTTTACATTAGACCGTATCTGTCTCGTTTTCTTCGTGGATGCACTGTCCGTTTACATTAAAACGCCTGGAAACGCCGGGAAATGGGAATCCGCCAGGGTCCACGTATTCAATCCAGATCATGTCTGGTCCGGTGCTGTGTAAACATTGAGAATACGCGGATACGCTGTGCTGAGCTCTAGCTGGCGTCGTCATTGGACAACGTCACTGTGACATCCACCTTCCTGATTCGCTGGCGTTGGTCATGTGATGCGACTGCTGAAAAACGGCGCGGACTTCCGCCTTGTATCACCTTTCATTAAAGAGTATAAAAGTATGAAAATACTGCAAATACTGATGCAAATACTGCCCATTGTGTAGTTATGATTGTCTTTAGGCTTGCCATCCTTCCACTTGCAAGTGGTAAGTGATATGCACTGAGATCACACACACAGCAGCTCAGTCCCGAATCACTGCTCGTGTGCTTCACTCGCGCGCTGTGTGAGCTGCGCAGGGCCGGAGTGCGCACCCTCCAGAGGGCACTCGCTGTTCAGGGCAGAGTGATTTGGAGCGCAGGATGCCTGCGGAGCCGAGCGTATCCGTGTATTGGCGTTGCTGTGTGCACGCGAATCGTGTATTGGCGTTGCTGTGTGCACACTAATCGTTTTAAAAACGTTAATCTGATGATCTGCTGATATGGTCTAATGTAAACCCCACCTAAGACATCATTTGTCAAACATCTACAAGGCGGTCTTGGACACTCTTCCCAGACGGCTGGGTGTACGCCAGGACCCAGCTGTTTTCGGTGACTCACAGGAGGACAGAGAGAGTCAGATTGCCATTGATCACCCTAACGGGCAATCCTTTGATCACCCTAATGACTCGCCGTTCACACCCAGCCTCCAGTGACCCACACCAACATGATGCCTCAATGACACCTTATGGCCCTTTTCCACTACCCTTTTTCAGCTCACTTCAGCTCGCTTCAGCTCACTTCAGCCCTACATGGCTCGCATTTCGACTACCTTAGAGCAGCACGACTCAGCTCGCTTCAGCCCTGCTTAGCCCCTAAAACTCGCACGGTTTTGGAGTGGGGCTGAAGCGAGCCAAACCGAGCCGAGTGGGGCTAGGGGCATGAGGAGACACTCCCCTGTGCACTGATTGGTGAGGAGGAGTGTCCTCACACGCCCACACACGCCCCGCGAGCACGCTGGGATCTGTAAACACCGTAAACCCGGAAGAAGAAGAATTACGAATTACGAGAATTTCTGAAGCCTTATGCGCCTCGCCTCATCTATACGCTCTTGCCAGTATCTGTTGGCGTTGTCGGTGACAACAAGCCACAGCACCAAGACCAGCAACACTAACGACTCCATGTTTATTGTTTACTATCCGGGTCATGAGACTACCGCTTAAAAGGTCACTGATGTCACTGTTTGCGCCGCCTAACGACATCACGTGACGTCCACCCACTTTCGCTAACTCCACCCAATGTGTCCACCCACTTCCAGCCAGCACAGTTCAGCGCAGTTGTAGTCGAAATGCAACTCCAACAGCCCCGCTCAGCTCGACTCAGCACGGCACGGCTCAGCCCAACTCAGCCGCGTTGGTAGTGGAAAAGCGGCATTAGATGAGCTGGTCATCAAAATTCTGATTCTGATTCTGATCCAGGAGAAGATAAATATCTGATACTCCCTATTAGTCAGACAGAACTGAGGAAGCCTTTTGGACGAGAGGTGAAACGTTTTCAAGAATTTTCAAGCAAGTCCAGTTGCCCATTTCTACCACCCACAGTTTACTATGACCTGGATGATTGAGAATCTTCACAGACATCTTTCTGTGCGGAGTTTGCATGTTCTCCCCGTGTCCGCGTGGGTTTCCTCCGGGTGCTCCGGTTTCCCCCACAGTCCAAAGACATGCAGGTTAGGTTAACTGGTGACTCTAAATTGACCGTATGTGTGAATGTGAGTGTGAATGGTTGTCTGTGTCTATGTGTCAGCCCTGTGATGACCTGGCGACTTGTCCAGGGTGAACCCCGCCTTTCACCCGTAGTCAGCTGGGATAGGATCCAGCTTGCCTGGGACCCTGTAGAACAGGATAAAGCAGCTACAGATAATGAGATGAGATTATGATTGCATATTTGGGAAGAAAATAAAGAATGACAGGAATGAATTAAAAGCCATTTGTGTGGTGTGACTTTTATGTTGATGCTTCTTTTAAGTCTTCTTTTTGTTCTGGCTGTTCCCCGTAGGGGTCGCCACAGCCGATCAGCCGTGAGCTGCGTATTTGATTTGGCGTAGGTTTTACACCAGATGCCCTTCCTAACGCAACCTTCCCCAATCTATCTGGGCTTGGAACCGGCAGTAAGTATGCACTGGCTTGTACAACCCCAGTGACTGGGTATTTTACCAAATCTGCATGGGTGACATGGTGGTGTAGTGGTTAGCACTGTCACCTCACAGCAAGAAGGCTGTGGGTTCAAGCCCAGTTGTTGACGAGGGCCTTTCTGTGTGGAGTTTGCATGTTCTCCCCGTGTCTGCATTGGTTTCCTCCAGGTGCTCCGGTTTCCCCCACAGTCCAAAGACATGTGGTTAGCTTGACATAGGGTGGCCTTGAGTGCCCTTGAAGCAAGGCACCTAACTCCCAACTGCTCCCTGGGTGCTGTAGCATAGCTGCAACTGGAGCTTTTCTCAATTCTGATTGGTTGTAGCCAAACCACATCATGGCTCATGACCATAAGTTTTCCCATACTTCAACTTTATTGTGACGCCCCGCTGCCCAAGACACGCCGCCAGCGGTCATGCTGCTGCTCGCTACCAAGAGACGCCAGTGACTGGCATAACAAAAGAAAGACTTCTGGTCACGTTGATGCTTTTGGTCTGAACACACCGTTAGACCGCTCAGCCATCCTGACACATGAGTGTAGTTGGTTATTTTCCTCTAACATCACAACATGGAGTGTTTTCCATTGCATTGGTGACCATGTGGGAAGCCATGGCTTAATGGTTAGAGAAGCAACTTTGGGACCAAAAGGTCACCAGTTTGATTCCCTGGACCAGCAGGAATGGCTGAAGTGCCCTTGAGCAAGGCACCTAACGTCCAACTGCTCCCCAGGCTGCTCTGGGTGTGTTATGCATCGATCTGGATAAGAGCGTCTGTAATGTCGGTGTAACACTAATATTATTTAAGTTCCTACCAATTTTACACAAACTTCATGGAAATTTTAACAAAGAGAAAATGATTTAGTTTTGCCTTAGGAATGAATGGCATTGTAACCCCGCCCTTCACCCAAATCGTAACTAATAATTCGACTACAGTTGTTTGAATTTGTACACAAGTAGCATCAGGTACTTATAAACGTTCTTGCACTGATTTTACACAAATTAGAACACATACAGGATTAGAATAAGCGAAGGGGCAGAACTAGCGATCGTATCTTTCAAGTTGTGCTTTTAAATCACGCCATGAACCCTTGCTTTTAATTCTGTTCTCCCTCTCAGTGGTGATGTCGGTGAGCTCTGTCTGAAGCTGTCGTGCCTCATTAAGTGCCGTGTTTGTCCGGAAGCGTTCTGAAGTGTTTCTGGGTTCAGTACTGACAGGTGGAGGAGGGGGCAGGGGGAAACCTGGCTATGTCTTGCAACTCCATTTACTTGATCTGCACCTCCTGCTGCCAAACCTTCTCGCAATAACTTTCACTCAGACATAGCCGGGCTTTGAAGGGAAGAGATCATCTCGGCCTTGTTTCAGGCGAAACTTTCAACATAGCGTGTTCAGTCGAAGCCTGTTAGTTTATTTCTTTTATACCACAGCAAATTCCCAATGATCGCAATGTTTTATTTGGTGTTTATTAAAGGACATGTCATACATTTTATCCATTTATAGTTACGTTTACTGTTATGGAATTTTTGTTCCCTGTTCTCACTGCGTCCTGAGCAACTCTTCAGTCCTGAAGATGTTAGAAAACATGCAAGCTGTAAGTGCAGATTAAGAGCTTTATTATAAAACTTGACAAACAAATCCGAAACATCAAAAACAGGCACGGGGTGGAAATGATGGGCAAACAGCACAGACAAGGCAGCACAAGAATCAAAAACCAGGTAATGAGAAACAGACTCAACACCAGAAGGACATGGGAGGAGATGAGACAGGAACCGAAACAAAAGCAGTCTCAGACACGTAAAGAAATGGCGTCGACCAAAAATGGCTTAAAAAATAATGAAATAAAATGTTTCAACATTTAAAAAAATACTATAAACAGTAATCAGTGAGCCATAATAAATGAAACAAAGTCAGCATTTGGCGTGAGATGAAATTCCCTTTGCTTTTAAAAAAATACAATGAGTGCAGTTTTATGCGGAAATGATCTGTAGGTTTTCCTGAGCATCTTACAGAACCAGCCACAGTTCTTCTGCACACTTTGACTGTCACACTCACTTCTTCATTTTACACCAAAAATTTTCCAGTAGCCTTCATTATGTTTTCTTTTTTCATCTAAAAAGTGCTCTCTGGGGCGGCACGGTGGTGTAGTGGTTAGCGCTGTCGCCTCACAGCAAGAAGGTCCGGGTTCGAGCCCTGTGGCCAATGAGGGCCTTTCTGTGTGGAGTTTGCATGTTCTCCCCGTGTCCGCGTGGGTTTCCTCCGGGTGCTCCGGTTTCCCCCACAGTCCAAAGACATGCAGGTTAGGTTAACTGGTGACTCTAAATTGAGCGTAGGTGTGAATGTGAGTGTGAATGGTTGTCTGTGTCTATGTGTCAGCCCTGTGATGACCTGGCGACTTGTCCAGGGTGAACCCCGCCTTTCGCCCGTAGTCAGCTGGGATAGGATCCAGCTTGCCTGCGACCCTGTAGAACAGGATAAAGCGGCTAGAGATAATGAGATGAGATAATGAGATGAAAGTGCTCTCTTATAATGGAATATGCTGCTCAGACTTTTCTATCCGCTGCTGGCTGAAAGGCCCGAAGGGGGATTATGTTGTGGCGATGTCCATCCGTCCGTCCCGTGAAGGGTGCTCACATTCTGAAATCGACTCCTCTCACAATTTTTGGAGGAATTTCATGAAACTTGGCATATAAGGATTCTTTCTCATATGTCTGTAATATGCCTATTGCAATTTTGTTAAATTAGGTCACATTTTAACAGAGTTACAGCCCTTAATTAACAAAATTATACTTTGACAATTTCACAACAGTGTGTGGGCAGGACGGTGGTGTAGTGGTTAGCGCTGTCGCCTCACAGCAAGAAGGTCCTGGGTTCGAGCCCCGGGGCCGGCGAGGGCCTTTCTGTGTGGAGTTTGCATGTTGTCCGCGTGGGTTTCCTCCGGGTGCTCCGGTTTCCCCCACAGTCCAAAGACATGCAGGTTAGGTTAACTGGTGACTCTAAATTGAGCGTAGGTGTGAGTGTGAATGGTTGTCTGTGTCTATGTGTCAGCCCTGTGATGACCTGGCGACTTGTCCAGGGTGTACCCTGCCTTTTGCCTGTAGTCAGCTGGGATAGGATCCAGCTTGCCTGCGACCCTGTAGAAGGATAAAGCGGCTACAGATAATGAGATGAGACAACAGTGTGTTTTCCTTCTGAAATCGACTCCTCTCACAATTTTTGGAGGAATTTCACGAAACTTGGTAAAAGGTGTTGTTATATGTCAGTAGTGTGCATATTGTTAAATTCAGTCACATTTAACCAGAGTTACGGCCCTCGATTAACAACCTTGTACTTTCACAATTTCATGAAGGTGCGCTCACCTTCCGACATCAACCCCTCTGACAATTTTTGGATAAATTTCTCGAAGCTTGGCAAAAGGCCTTGTTACAGTATATGACGGTAATACACAGACTGCGATTTAATTTGGTTTGTGAAAATTTTCCCAGAGTTTTGACTCTTGATTAAATAACTTGTACTTTGACAATTTCATGAGGGTGTACGTTCTTCTGAAATCACGTCCTCTCACAATTTGTGGAGGAATTTCACCAAACTTGGCAGAAGGCTTCGTTATATGACAGTTATACGCATATTGAAATTGAAGCTGTGAGTCACAGATTGCAGCATAAGGTGCGAGGAGGAAATAAGTGACACATTACACGTTTTTTTTTTTAATCAGGTTATTTGTCGCATTCGCCGTGCAATTCCCTGTGAACGAGGTGTTACTATGGAAACGACTATGTATCAGAACAACACCTTCTGATCAACCGTAAACCGGAAGTCTGAAAACTTACAGTTGTTGTTTTTTTTTTCTAACTTATGCTTTGTTTGTTTGTTGCAATTCTTAAAATTTTGCAAGATATCAGCCTCTATAGTGAGAAAGTCAGTAAAAAAAAGAAAGACAGGCGTGTTGGAGCGCACGTTCTGGCACGATATTCATGCGTAGGCGAAGTTGATGTGTCGCTTAGACTGGAAGCTCTTTTCATTCCCTAAAGAATCCCAATCACATCCCGCTCTGGATGTGTCTCCGTCTACCAGAAGAATTAATCGGGTCTGTCAGATCTTATTTGATGCGTCAGGCACTGAGGTAAAATTACATTCTTTAAGATGGTTCTGCATCGCCTCCTCAGAAGCACAGGCTGTTTTTTTTCTTTTTTCTTTTTTCTCTCCTCTTTCTATACTGCATTGTCTGAATTGTCTTTCAAACACCCTTATTCTAATGACGTTCCCATCTGGTGCGAGTTTGTGCACAATCCCCTACTGACTCTCAATCAAAAAATTATTTTTTGACATTGACGTCGCTTCGCGTTAGCGTGTTTGGGGCGTGTTGGGATGGCTGGCATGTTGCGTATTTTCTTCATACGCTTTTTTCAAGACACTTTTTTCTTCACTGCTGTGTTTGCATGCTGGGAAACGATTAACTCAGAGCCCATCTTTACATCTTTATCACCATCTTAGAAATGGCAGTGTTCTTTTATTCAAAGCAGTGAATGTGAGTGTTTCCAAAGACAAAATTATATTACTTACACAGTTATGTAATGCAAGCATCCATTTAAATAATCACTGTAACTAGAAATGGATTTTTTTTAAAAAAAGACAACGATGTGTCTTTCTTTAATAAATGAAAACTTCCAATCCTTGGCAAATTGCTTGTTCTGGACACAAGGATTAAGAAGTAAGCTGTGTGGTTAGAAGAAACTAATCAACTTTATCTGCTAAAGAATTAGTCTTTTTAGTTTTTATCCATTACAAGTTACATTTCATGTCATGGAGCATCTTAAAGACAAGTTCCTGTATTTCCTGTTCTCCTTTATGTTATAGCACCTATAAAGATGAGCTCTGTAAGTTTGAAAATGAACAAACATTTCACTTCAGAAAACGCAAAACAAAAAGTGCTATAAATAGCTGACACTGGAGACTCCTTCCTGAAATGTTATATCAACTTCCCTGTGAGTGAGCTGTTACTATAGTAATGATAACATATTAGAATGAGAGCATAAATATATATATATATATATATATATATATATTAGTGCTGTCAAAAATGTCACGTTATTAACGCGTTAACTTGACTCAATTTTAACGGCGATAATTTTTTTATCGCGAGATTAACGCTCTGTGACATGATGCCACGCCCCGCACAGCCAGAGTCCTCTGCCCTCCCTCGAAGAGCCACGGTGCTCGGCTTAGGTTTCGTTTTCCCATTGGCGGCTCCAGCCCCACTTTGCAGTGGCTGTGACAAGACGTGTTATGCTCTGCAATAAAAAAAAAAAAAAACATTGGTACAACCAGTGTTCGAACTATGCCGATATTTTCGGGGGGGTCCCTTTTCTTTCCCTTGGGGGGGTGCTTGTGCTTGTCTCAGAGTGCGGATCTCCATCGCGCGCTCACTTCGGATATGCAAATGCTTCCCATTACACACGATTGCTATGTCAATAAACATCATTTTGCCAATATTTTAGAGACCCCCCCCCCCCCCCCCAACATTTCCCAAATCATGTTTTCAAGGGATCTCATGTCTGTTTCAGGGGATCTCGGATCCCCCGAGTACCCCCTGTAGTTCGAACGGTGAGCAAGCCCATTCACTTTTTTATGCTGATAAGAGAATTTACAATGGTTTTTCATGTGACAAAAATGTGCGATTAAATTGCGATTAATCGCGAGTTAACTATGACAGTCGCGACATTAATCGCGATTAAATATTTTAATCGCTTGACAGCACTAATATATATATATATATATATATATATATATATATATATATATATGTTATTTACCAGCTGGGAGGTCCATATTGTGAAATACCGTGACCGAAGTCTTGAAAGTACTGAGCGAGGCCCTCTGGGCCGAGGTCGGTATTCAAGGCCGAGGTCACGGTATTTCACCATACGGACCGACCTTAAGCTGGTAAATAATATATTTATTTTTTTCTTTACCAAATTCTAACAGAAATCGAGAGCGCCCAAAAGGGAAAACAGAGCCGAGACGCCATTTTGAATCCTCATCCACAGCTGTAATGCAAATGGCTTCCTCCTCGGTATACAAGTGCACTTCCATGGTAGGAAAACAACTACATTTTGCTGCCTATGTAGTCCCCTATTTATACAAATAGGAGTCATTCAGGATTCAGCCATGTTTTTGCTCAGCGTTAGCAACAGTTAGAGGTTTTTAGCTTTCTCCTGAAATGTTTTATTTTATTTCTTCTTCCTCAGGGTAGTAAAACTCATTTTCGCTGTGAACACTCAGTGCGTTTACATGCACATAGAGAAAATCGAATTTCTGCCGTAGCTCGTCTGAAATCGAAGCTCTAAATGGCAATACCTTAGCTAGGCTGAAATTGAATCGAACTTGATTTCTCGCAATCGAGCTACACGACCTAGATTATGCGATTTTTGCTGAGCTACTTAGTGCATGTAAACCCTATCGAGCCACGCAGTCCAGCTACTTACTTCAGCACTGCCCCTTCCGGAAGTGACGAGTGACGAGACCACAAGCGGGAAACACAACAGCCTCGGTCAGGAAAAAAAAAAAACAGCCTCAGTCGGCATGACACTTCACCTTAGCCGCCCACTTTATTAGGAACACTTCTGTTCGTACATACAAACTACAACCACTCTTCTTAGAGTTTAGAGTTTATTTTATTTTTAAAAGGGACAGTGTACAAATTAAACATTATCCTTGTGGTAAGGACAGATGTCTGTCCCAGGTTATAGCAGTGCATGCTAATTTCCGCCTGTGGTCCCTTTGTTTATACTCTTGAATAGCTCTTCTTCATGACGACAACCGGAAGTGTACCAACATGATGGGGCGTGTAGCGCCACCTGTGGCTCGGGTGCACAATGCACCTCATAACAATAGCTCGATTTAAACACTGTGCATGTAGGATTGGATTTCTCTGGCACCCTGCTGGGACCCTTTGCTCGATTACCGACAGTAGCTCAATTTGGATGTGCATGTAAACGTAGTGACTGTCGTTATCGCTATCCATGCTGTAAAATTAATGCTATTCTCCTGAGAAATGCAAAAATAAATGTTGACAAAAATTGCTACTATGTTTGTTGTTGTTGTGAACGAGCGAGTCTCCAGAGGTCCATAACTGGGGTCCGTATCGTAGGATACGGACCTGCTCGCCAGCCAATCAGAGTGCAGGATTTGATGGAAACCGCACCGCGAAAAAAATTAAAACCTGTGATTTTCTGTTAATAATTACTTATTAACTGAGCACGAGGTCTTTATGGGAAAATATCAGACCGACGTCTTGATAGTACGGACCGAGCCTAATGGAGTTGAGTCGCGCATGCGGAATAAACTGCTAGCAATTTCAAAACTGAACTTCTGTTAGCGGTTAGTGGTTTTTGAACGCTCTTCGTTGCTCATTTCGTGAATAACTAGCTGACTTTTGTTTGTCTTTTTTGATTCCATTTTGATTTCCAATTCCTCTTTTTTTGTTGTTTTGTTTTTGTTTGCTTTTTGCAATGTTGAAAGCTGCTGCCTTGGAAAGAAAGTTTGTAATCACCCACGGGCGTTACAGGAAAATAGCGCCCACCAAGGAACCAATCAGAGTGCACGATTTTACCAGAAGTAGCTCCTGCCATATCATAAAGAAACTTAATCAACACTTCTGACCAATCAGAATCCAGAATTCAGGAGCAGTCTGGTGTAATAGATCGTATAAACATGCAATATGCAGTACAGTGTATCTCTATGACTTGTGTGTGTGTGTGTGTGTGTGTGTGTGTGTGTGTGTGTGTGTGTGTGTGTGTGATTGAACAGAGATCAAAGGCTTTGGCCTGTCTCCACCAGCAGCTTGTATGTGATCTTGTGTTTATGCCCACGAGCTCTCAGGCATCTCTCTAATGAAGCAAACTGAACCTGTAGCTTTGCTCCAACACACACACACACACACACACACACACACACACACACACACACACACACACACACAAAGAGTGTTTCTGCTGTGCAGGGAGGAGGATCTCACAAATATACACACTGTACCATCTGCTCAGAGGTTAATCAGTGGCAGGGATTCCCACATACACCAGCGCTGGGAGTGAATAAAGGAAATAACACACTTTAGTGGTTAAAGCTTTAAGCCCACACACATAAATAAGAGCAGAAGAGCGCGACGTGTCATCGCTGCACCATTAACGTCCTCCATCAGTGGCTCGGCTAGTTTAGAGCTGTAATTACACCACATAGAGCCACAGGGTCATTGCTAATGGTCCATATACAGGAAGTGGACGGTGCTGCTGTGCGGTTATGGATTACTCACACACACACACACACACACACACACACACACACAAAAAAAAAATGTTGAAATGAGTTGCTATAGGAAGAACTGAATGTGCCAACATGAGCTAGAATCGAACTGAACATGCTGATCTTCTCTTTGAAACTTCTTCTTGGTGAGACATTTCCTGCATCACCACAATGCCTTTCTACTTGCTCATAACAAAGCTTGGTGGATTTATGGTGTGTTGCATTTGTACTGGGAATTTGAGTTGGATATGTCAACTGGAATGCCTCATGATGTCGGATTTCCGACTCGGGAAGTCGGAAGAACCTCATCGACCCCGACCTCAAAGTAAAGGACGACGGCTGCTCCGTGCAGCAACAGTCATGAAAACTGTCGTAATATACTGTGGATACTTTACAGTTTAGTGTACCATGTATTCAGAAATCTAGAGTTAGGGGTTGGGGTTAGGGGTTAGGGTTAAGGGTAAGGGGTTAGGAGTTAGGGGGTTATGGGTTAGGGTTAGTGGCTAGGGTTAAAGGTTAGGGCTAGTGGTTAGGGATTAGAGGTTAGGATTAGGGGTTAAGGTTGGGGTTAGGGTTAGGGGTTAGTCTAGGGGTGAAGGTTTAGGGGTTAGAGTTAGAGGTTAAGGGTTAGGGATTCGGGGATGGGGTTAGAGTTAGTGATTAGGGTTGGGGTTATGGTTAGAGATTAGGGTTAGGGGTTGGGGTTAGGGTTAAGGTTTAGGGGTTGGGGTTAGGGTTAAGGGTTGGGGTTAGGGATTAGGGTTAAGGGTTAGGGGTTGGGGTTAGGGATTTGGGGTTGGGGTTAGGGTTAGGGGTTGGGTTAGGGATTAGGGGTTAGGCTTATGATTAGGGTTAGGATTGGGCTGGGGTTAAGGTTTAGGGGTTAGGGTTGGTGTTAGGGTTGGGGTTAGGGTTAGGGCTAACGCTTGTACCAGCGGTATGGTAAAGTGTAAAATAAGTGATACTGTTTATGAGCACTTCTGTCTTATTTGTGTCTCGTTAAATCAGTCATATACACAACTTCAGTCGTACTGTCCAACATCCTTGTGTTGACATGTTGCTACGCTGTTTGTATGTGCAACATACCACGTAATGTATTGCAACTGGTATTGCTAACTACAGCTAACCTGGATAGAACTATGATAATAGCTGGTATTGGTTTTCTGAATTGTTGTACTGAAATGCAGAATTATTCCTTGTTTCATCTCTACCTAAAGAGAGTGATGGTGATGGAGCAGTGCTTATATCGCTACCTACCTGAGCCTCAACTGCATTGAATAGCTGCATTGCATTGTGGGACTGTCTGGATTTGCATCAAGATGTAATCAATTGTTCCTGAGCCCCTGGCTCACCTTTCCAACAAAGATGGTGGAGGTAGATACAATTAATAATAATAATAATAATAATAATAATAATAATAATAATAATAGAAATTAGCACCAGGATCACTAAATGCATCAGAAATATTTCCATCACAAACATATTTTGTGTGTTTTAATGTGTCTGGAGTTTGACTTTAAACTGTATTAAACCCCTCTTGAAGGTAGATGAGGAACATCTTTGAGGAAACTAACCTCAAGCAGCATTCATCTCCTTCCATCCTACCTGTGTGTGGGTGTGGACTGTAGTAGATCCAATACTCTGGCTCATCTAGAACAAGTGCATCGAATATGTAAATGTGTCTCTGATCAGAATTCCAGTTCACGCAGAGACTTCAGGGCTGAGAATAGATGAGAGTCGAGTGAGGATCGATTCACACTGAATACAAAGTACAGCGAGAAAAATCTTTAATTGGAAAACTGGCAAGCGTTTTGGTGCAAAAAGGCTGGAACTGGGTCGGGGATGAGATAGATTCAGATGGAGTGGAGACGTTTAACTCTTAAATACGTCCCATTTACTTCGCCAAAGAAAATCCGAGGATTTGTGCACATTCTAATTTGTACCCATTCAAGAAGTTGGTGGTTTTCATCAAAATCACTTACTGAGAAGGTTTTTACTTCAAAAAGCCTGTACGAGGACAGCTTGCTGTCAGAGATGGTGCTGATCCGATACCCGGTCTGTTACCAGAAGAAAAAAAAATCAGATTGGCTCCTGAAATAAATGGAAAATATTTAAATTAGGAATTTTTTTTCTTTTGAACAAGACATGTTTATATTTAAATAAAGTTGACTGCATTTTTATGAGGATTTCTTTTTTCTTTTTTTTTAAATTAATAATAATATTTATAGTTTACACTCACCGGCCACTTTAATAGGAACATGTTGTTGATTCTAAGATCGCTGTTCTTGGCTGCAG